>NC_091955.1:90693733-90826233 GCF_031021105.1 Erythrolamprus reginae | reverse complement strand
CCGGAACTACCATTTAAAACAATAGGAAGCTTCTCAAGGTAAAGCAAACTAAGGACCAGTACAGAAAAAATGTAACTCAATGTCGTATGGACAGTTGGCGGAACAAAGCATTGCATGGACAGTTCTTGGAGAAGATTGAAGGTGAAGTGGATAAAGAAAAGACCTGGTCATGGCTTACAAGTGGAACACTCAAAAAGGAGACAGAAGGACTAATACTGGCGGCACAAGAACAGGCCATTAGAACAAATGCTGTCAAAGCCAGAATTGAAAAACCAACAGACGATCCAAAGTGCAGACTCTGTAAAGAAACAGATGAAACAATCGATCACATACTCAGCTGCTGCAAAAAGATCGCACAGACTGACTACAAGCATAGACATGATGCTGTGGCACAGATGATCCACTGGAACTTGTGCCGGAACTACCATTTACCAGTGGCAAAGAACTGGTGGGATCATAAGCGTGGAAAAGTGGTCGAAAATGAGCAAGCAAAACTACTGTGGGACTTCCGACTGCAGACTGACCGAATTCTGAAGCATAACACACCAGACATTTTTATTGTGGAGAAAAAGAAAGTATGGGTCATCGACATTGCAATCCCAGGGGACAGTAGAATTGAGGAGAAGCAGCTAGAGAAATTAGTAAAATACGAAGATCTAAAAATCGAGCTGCAACGACTGGCATAAGCCCGTGAAAGTGGTCCCAGTGGTACTTGGCACGCTTGGCGCAGTGCCAAAGGATCTCAGCGGACATTTGAAAACCATCGGAATTGACAAAATCTCCATCTGTCAATTGCAAATTGCAAAATTTTCTGGGAGGAAACATGACTGGAAAAGGTGGGGAGAAGCCTCCATGGGGCCTCTCTAGGAATCTCCTGGGAGGAAACAGGGCCTCCACACCCTCCCTGTGGTTTCCCCAATCACACACATTATTTGCTTTTACATTGATTCCTATGGGAAAAATTGCTTCTCTTACAAACTTTTCTACTTAAGAACCCGGTCACGGAATGAATTAAGTTTGTAAGTAGAGGTACCACTGTATAAACGAAACGCCAGCTGCCACAGAAGGCCGGAATTGATCTAATTAAAAAGCAGAGAGACACCTAAAATTTAGATTCCCCACCCATCTCCAAGGACAGGGCACAACCCTTCAGCCATAATAGGAGTCAGGCAACAACAATTAGGATACTAAAAGGACACACACGAGCACAGATTGAAGTACATTTCACAATGAACTTGGGCATCTAAATCACGCCTTAGAACCACACAAAAACCCTCCACTCACCAGACGGTTTGGTCAGCTGTCCCAGAACAGATTGCTGTGTCACTTTGCTTCCGATTCCTCAAGACCTCCTTTCCAATTGCAGCTCTCCTCCATTTCTCCTGCATCTAGCTTGGAACTGGGCCAGTTTTTTCTTCTAATCATTGGTACAAATGCACAACTGCACATCCACAATTATTTGATGCCTACCAGAGTTATCCCAGCTGTTGTCACTAGGTGTCACCAGAGCATCCCTGATGTCTTCCCCCATTTGTAAGGTAAGAAGATAGCAATAGGTGAATGACTTCTTTTGGTCTCCAGGGCTCAGGAAGGCCTATACCAGCGGTGGGTTCACTGGTGGTCTGCACCCGGTTCGGGGCCACCGGGTGGTGTGGTAGTAAAAAGCGGGGTACGCATGCATCTGCGTGTCCCCGATGTGTGCAAGTGTGACGGATGAGACCTGGAGAAAGCCAACTCTGTGGGGCCTTATTGGCTGCTGGGAGGTATGAGGTAGAAGGTGGTCCCGTAAACAGTCTGGTCCTAAGCCATGTAGGGCTTTAAAGGTAATGACCAACACCATGAATTGCATCCTTCACTTCTTTCACAACATCATGAGAAAATATGATATTCCTGTGTTCTTGTATGTAATACAATATCATTGTATTCTTGTCCCCCTTGTTCTTGTGTTCAGGAAAGTGAACACAAGAACAAGGGGGCACAATCTGAGGTTAGCTGGGGGAAAGATCAGAAGCAACGTGAGAAAATATTATTTTACTGAAAGAGTAGTAGATGCTTGGAACAAATTTCTAGCAGACGTGGTTGGTAAATCCACCATAACTGGATTTAAACATGCCTGGGATAAACATATATCCATCCTAAGATAAAATACAGGAAATAGTATAAGGGCAGATTAGATGGACCATGAGGGCTTTTTCTGTCGTCAATCTTCTGTTTCTGTGTTTCTATCTTTTCTTTTTTTTCCTACTTAATGATGTGTCTCGCCAAACCAGTTTCCTGGGAGCAACTTGTGGTAGAAGAGAGTAAAGGTTTGTGTTGATTAAAGGCCAAAAATTAAATGAAAAAAGAAAATAATACGATGCTCCATACCAGGATTGTGTGAGGTAACAGTCGGCATCACATTTTGTTTGGACCCTAGATTCAAGATTTTCTTCCTGACAGGATTTGCTTTACCTTTTAGCTGTGTTTGCTAAACATATATCCATGTGGTGAGACCCCATTTGGAATATTGTGTTCAGTTCTGGAGCCCTCACCTACAAAAAGATATTGACAAAATTGAACAGATACAAAGACGGGCTACAAGAATGGTGGAAGGTCTTAAGCATAAAACTGATCAGGAAAGACTTAATGAACTCAATCTGTATAGTCTGGAGGACAGAAGGAAAAGGGGGGACATGATCGAAACATTTAAATATGTTCAAGGGTTAAATAAGGTCCAGGAGGGAAGTGTTTTTAATAGTTAAGTGAACACAAGAACAAGGGGACACAATCTGAAGTTAGTTGGGGGAAAGATCAAAGGCAACATGAGAAAATATTATTTTACTGAAAGAGTAGTAGATCCTTGGAACAAACTTCCAGCAGACGTGGTTGGTAAATCCACAGTAACTGAATTTAAACATGCCTGGGATAAACATATTTATTTATTTATTTATTTATTTATTATTTAGATTTGTATGCCGCCCCCCTCCGCAGACTCGGGGCGGCTCACAACAAAGTGAGAACAATTTACAACAAATCTAAATTACTATTTAAAAATATTTTTAAAAACCCATTTTCTAAACAAACATACAGACAGACATACCGTTCATAAATTGTAAATGCCCGGGGGAGATGACTCAGTTCCCCCATGCCTGACGACAAAGGTGGGTCTTAAGGAGCTTACGAAAGGCAAGGAGAGTGGGGACAGTTCTAATCTCCGGGGGGAGTTGGTTCCAGAGGGCCGGGGCCGCCACAGAGAAGGCTCTTCCTCTGGGGCCCGCCAACCGACATTGTTTAGTTGACGGGACCCGGAGAAGGCCCACTCTTGTAAGATAAAATGTAGGAAATAATATAAGGGCAGACTAGATGGACCATGAGGTCTTTTTCTGCCGTCAGTCTTCTATGTTTCTATGCTAAGATAAAATACAGGAAATAGTATAAGGGCAGACTAGCTGGACCATGAAGTCTTTTTCTGCTGTCAATCCTCTATGTTTCTATGATCTGATTGACATTGAAACAGCCATGCAAAGTGTTGGCTGTGCTGTCAAATTGCCAACAGATGGCAATATTGATGAGCTAAAAGCCCACGTCTTCTTTATTTTTCCCCACTTCAGTTGGCAGACAGGGCTGCAATAATTTGTGAAAGGGAAGCCTGTCCCTTCGTGCCACGATCAAGTGGAAACCTCCAACTGAAATTGAGTGTCAACTGCCGATTATCTATCATGATGGGTGCTGTGCATCGCTGGGCCACCAAATGTAAAGATCAGGTTAGGAAAGAACTGATGATCAAGAACGAGATGGATATAATGACAGCAGATACGTTTTACACCAGATGAATTGATCCGGAGCAATTTATTATGAAAGACTTATGGATGATGGGTTCCTCACATGCTGATAGAAGAGATGAAAGCTCATTGCAGGGATAAAATGAAGGCTTATCTGAAAAGCCTAGACTAACAATCCTGGGTCTAGAAAGCTTAGAACTACAAAGCCTAAAACACGATTTGAGTATTGCCCACAAGATCATATGCTGCAACGTCCTACCGGTCAACGACTACTTCAGCTTCAGCAGCAATAACACAAGAGCATGCAACATATTCAAACTTAATATTAACCGCTACAAACTTGACTGTAAAAAATACAACTTTAACAATCGAGTTGTCGAAGCGTGGAACTCATTACCGGACTCAATAGTGTCAACCCCTAACCCCCAACATTTCTCCCTTAGACTCTCCACGATTGACCTCTCCAAGTTCCTAAGAGGTCAGTAAGGGGCGTACATAAGTGCACTAGTGTGCCTTTCGTCCTCTGTCCAATTGTCTTTCCTTTATCTCATATATCATATATATTTTCTTCCTTTCATATATATCTTCTCCTCTATTTTTACATATTATCTTTATACATATATTACTTCATGTCTATTCTCTTCCATAGTTGTATTTGTATTTATTAGATTTGTATGCCGCCCCTCTCCGAAGACTCGGGGCGGCTAACAACAATATAAAAAGACAATGTAAACAAATCTAATATTAAAAAAACAATCTAATAAACCCAAATTTAAAGAATCACTCATACATACAAGCATACCATGTATAAATTCTATAAGCCTAGGGGGAAGGGAAATTTTAATTCAATATGTATTGTGTATTGGACAAATGAATAAATAAAAATAAATAAGCCCTCGCAGAAAGTCATAAAAACCAGAACTGAAACTAGTCATATTGCTTGAATTATAAGGGTAGGCTTTGGCTTTCCAAAGAGAAGAGAAGAGAAGAGAAGAGAAGACAGTAAAAGGGAAAGGAATATAGGACTAGGAGAGGAGAATATAGTAGTGGAGAAAAGATGAGACATCTGATAAACTGGGGATGGATTTGAACTTGGGATCTTCCGGTGTCCTACTCCAATTCCTTCCTGAGTTATACCACAATAGCTCAGTCGAGTATTTATGAATTCCTGACATTCCCTTGTTTTTTCCCTTGTTTCCAGGCGCATCCTGTTCTAAAAATGAGTGAGGACTAGCTTTTAAGATTTCCTGGTGGAAGAGGGATTCTTAGATGAGTCATTACTACTGCTAGTAAATGACCTTCTGGTCCTCTGTACTGGTACTCAGAACTAGGAAATGAGTTGTCTTTTTAGATACAGTGATACCTTGTCTTACAAACTTAATTGGTTCCAGGACAAGGTTCTTAAGGTGAAAAGTTTGTAAGACGAAATGATGTTTCCCATAGGAATCAATGGAAAAGCGATTAATGCGTGCAAGCCCAAAATTCACCCCTTTTGCCAGCCGAAGCGCCCGTTTTTGCGCTGCTGGGATTCCCGAGGCTGCCCTCCATGGGAAACCCCACCTCCGGACTTCCATTGCCAGCAAAGTGCTCATTTTTGTGATGCTGGGATTCCCCTGCTGGGATTCCCCTGCAGCATCACAAAAACATGGAAGTCCGGAGGTGGTGCTTCCCATGGAGGGGAGCCTCAGGGGAATCCCAGCAGCACAAAAACAGGTGCTTCACTGGCAACGGAAGTCTAGAGGCGGGGCATCCCAGTGGCGGTGGTGGGTTTGTAAGGTGAAAATAGTTTGTAAGAAGAGGCAAAAAAATCTTAAACCCCGGGTTTGTATCTTGAAAAGTTTGTATGACGAGGCGTTTGTAAGACGAGGTATCACTGTATTTGCATGCCCCATTCCATGTATCCAGGAAATGGATAAAAGGCTGCCCCCAGACCCCTTTATAAACACAAATATTCCCATAACATGAGCCTCTGTGGCTTTGATTCTGAAATTAAGAGTCCATGTGGGCAAAACTCACAAAGTTTCTTCTCACAGCCTATATACTTCTTCTGCTTGTGCCACATCGGATGTTGGCGATACATAATTAGGCACAGAGAAAAGAACCACCAAAAAATATTAAACAGGGTGGATTTGCCCTGTTAGTGTTGTAAATATGCATCTAACACACGTTATTAAATCGGGCTACTGTTGTGATTTAAGAGTTTTGTGATTTTCTTTTTAGAATAGAATAGAATAGAATTTTATTGGCCAAGTGTGATTGGACACACAAGGAATTTGTCTTGGTGCATATGCTCTCAGCGTACATAAAATAAAATATACATTTGTCAAGAATCATGTGGTACGACACTTAACGATTGTCATAGGGGTCAAATAAGCAATGAAGAAGCAATATTAATAAAAATCTTAGGATATAAGCAACAAGTTACAGTCATACAGTCAACATGGGAGGAAATGGGTGATAGGAATGATGAGAAAAACTAGTAGAATAGAAGTGCAGATTTAGTAGAAAGCCTGACAGTGTTGAGGGAATTATTTGTTTAGTAGAGTGATGGCGTTCAGAAAAAAACTGTTCTTTTTACCATCATTTATATCACCACAAGGGAAGGACTGGTGTTTTTTTTAAAAAAAAATTAGAATTTCATTAAGATTCGGACCGTCAGTGACAAAAACTGGGGAAAAATAATCAAGCAACATCTCCCAGTAGCTTGACATATTTTAAAATCCTTGTTTCAACAATCTAATATTTCAGAATCTTGCTTTTTTAAAAAACATGGAAGATTGACAGCAGATAAAGACCTCATGGTCCATCTAGTCTGCCCTTATACTATTTTCTGTATTTATCCCCGGCATGTTTAAATTCAGTTCCTGTGGATTTTTTCAACCAAAATTCTTTTTATTGGCGGAAACCAGGGAAGATATGAAATGGTGATCATATTGCCATTAACCTAGGAGGAAGTCAAAGTAATTTACAAATACACATATAGAGACTTTCAACAGTTTTATGCACAGGGGTTTATTAGGTATGTAAACATACGAGAATATTCTAATTTCTAATTACCGTTTCTGAACATTTTTTCTTTTTTGGCCATAAGCGCAGCCGGAAACATTAAGGTAATAACCTTCTTTTAAAAGGAGACAGCTGATTTGCATTTGGAATTCAAAATTTCAATCACAAGTGATAAGGCTGTATGCTCAATTTCCATTATTAATTGGTTGGATATGTTGCAATTTCTCAGCCGCCCAGAATTCCTAGGGAGTTGGGCAGCATAAAAATTGAATAAATAAATACATAAATAAATAAATAACGTTTGGTCTGGATGGGAAGGAAGGCTGGATCAACTCATCTTGTAGAGACATAAAGCCATGCCTAGATCTTTTAATTTTCCATCGATAAAATGGGGCAATGGCAATTGGCATTTTAATAGTTGCCAAGACAAAAATTCCTTAAAGTGGAATTTGACTGAGGAATGCATGTGTTGTTTTTCTTGGACACTTATAGAAGCTATTTGGTATTATTCTGCTGGACTATAAGACCCTATAGTTCCCTTCCAATTGTTATTCAGTAATTGACTTTCAGCCTTTTGTGTCTTCTATTCATCAATGAAGATGGGGTTTAATGATATACTGTACAGTGTTCCCTCGATTTCCGTGGGGGATGCGTTCCGAGACCGCCCGCGAAAGTTGAATTTCCGCGAAGTAGAGATGCAGAAGTAAATACACCAATTTTGGCTATGGACAGTATCACAAGCCATCCCTTAACACTTTAAACCCCTAAATTACCATTTCCCATTCCCTTAACAACCATTTACTCACCATTATTACTGGTACTCACCATTGAATAAGACACTTAGTGATCCTGATATTTATAAACATAATTATTTATTAACAATAATTATTTTTTCTGTTATTTGCAAAAATTATTAGTTTGGCAATGACATATGACGTCATTGGGTGGGAAAAACCGTGGTATAGGAAAAAAACCGTGAAGTATTTTTTAATTAATATTTTTTGAAAAACCGTGGTATAGGCTATTCGCAAAGTTCGAACCCGCGAAAATTGAGGGAACACTGTATAAGCAAAAATGCTAGGTTCCCCCCCCCACGCCCCCCAAAAAGACATTAATAATGTATATTTTTATTTATAGGCATTATGTTACTACTTAACTCTTTAGTATAGATTTCCAGGGCTTAAAATTTCAGTGACTTATACTACGTCTCTCCTAGATTACTTCGGCATTGGGCTGGTGATTTATTGATGTGAATTGAATGAAAACCACTATTTCCCTAAAGCCTGTAAACAGAAACTAAAAGCTTTTTACTGAGAAATCCAGACTAATTCTGAAACTATTTCCTGCTACATGAAGATTGTAAAAAGAGCTTTGTTGCTACTGCACTTTAAAAATGATCCCTCTAAACTTTTAAAGATCTCCAAAAGGGCAGTTTTATTTTTCTAGGCGTTTTTTTTTACCAAGGTTGACTGGAAAATAAATAGAGATTAAAGATGACCCAGCAATGGATTTGTAGAAGATCCTTGGGTGATTGGTGTCTGTTCCTGTTGGGTAACCCTGACTTCAGGTTTTGGCCTGTGCAACCGAATAAACAGGTTGAATAATGGGCAAATGTCTATCACCAGAATTTGGAAAATATTTTGCAAAGAACACTGACATTCCTATCATAATCCAGTCTAATCTTCAGTTTACCTTTTCATTCCTTTATTCATAACCCGAAATGGGACAGTGCTAATTTCCTAAGTTGCCTATATTTTAGTAACATGACCTTGTTTTCAAGGGCTAACCCATGATTGGACTTGATCCTAGCTAATTGTGGATCATTTTGAACACCACACCTTAGCTACAAGGAACACTATACAGCCAATCCAATGGTGTCAAGTGAAACGGACTAAGTGCTTACTAAAGGCAAATGTGTTTATGTCAGGAAGTGGCCCGTACACAGTAGTACCTCTAGATACGAGTTTAATTCGTTCCAGAAGGGAGCTTGTATGTCGAACAACTCGTATCTAGAACAAATGGCTTTAGACTTTGTTTTTCCCCTCCGAGATAACCAGAAGCAAGGATTCTTGCGCCACTTAGTGGACGCTCGGCTCGTATCCCGAATTTGAGCTCGGGTCTCGAAAAGAAATTTATCTCCCCTCGTGGCTCGTATCTTGGAATACTCGCATGTGGAGCAGCTCGTATCTAGAGGTACTACTGTATTGTAAAATTCCTCCATCGGTGCGCATGTGCAAGAAAAAGGGGCAAAAATTGCTGAAATCTTGCCCGTGTGATATCGCTTCGGGTGCATGTGCAGAAATGAAATCTCGCACGGGGGCATTTGCAAACGTGTTGGGTGTGCGCACCCCTGTGCTGGCCTCAGGATCCTGTACCGGTAGGAAAAAGTAAGTGGAGCCCTTCGCTGCTTCAGTTGTTTATAAAATAATAATAATAAAAGGACTTCCGGGTGGGGGTGGGGGCGTGGGCGTTGCAGCTGGGAAAGAATGAGCTCCGTTCTTGATGGCTACTTAATTTTCACTCTTGGAGACCCTTTGAGGCACACAAATCCGAAGGACGACGTGGAGGAAGAGGGTCATCCCGGGCTGCAGCGGGGCGAAGGCGTTTGCCCACTGAGGCGGAGGGGACCCTCTCTACCCAGAGTGAAAAACCTCTGCCATTGTGGCTAACATGGCGGATCTGAAGCCACAGAGATCCACAAGACAAGGAAGTTTTTAATTGAGAAGTGAGTTACATCCAGATTTGAATTAGTAATGAGATTGGGAGAATTGGACATCTAGTGACTGGATCGTACAAGCGAAAGGAGATCTTCAAAATCGTTAAATAGCGGCGAGTGAAAGAGGAAGGCGAGATCGGAGAGAAAAGAAAAAGTGTCATAGGCGAACTAAAAATAATAAAAGCGGGATATAAATTAAACAAAATAAATAACAAAGGACAGAAGAGTTGGCAAACAACAGCAGTATTGGGCAAGCTGTGCCTTCTGTGAAGTTGCATTTGTGGAAGGGGCAGAACTTGTGTTGTCTGCAAGGCCTTTTCAGTCTTGAGGATCAAAGCAAAACCACCAGCAGAGAACAGAATTATTGATGTACCTTTCCCCAGTTTTTAATACCAAATCATTTTGTTCCAGTCCAGCTTTTCTTCGATACATATCCAGCACATGGGTTGAATAAATAAGGGGGGAAGAGAGAGAATACAGCCGTGTCACGTTCGTTTGACAATCTGGAACCACTTTATTTCAACATGTTCTGTCACACAGGGGTGGTGTCAGGCCGTAGCCATCATTTGGAGCTAGAGACTTCCAAACCACATTGGTGACGTCATCACCAGCGGATCGCTACCAGTTCGAGCGAATCGGTACGAACTGAGAGGAACTCACCTGTGCTGTCACATTAAGCAGAGATATCGGGGTTTGACAAAAATGCAACTACACGTAGTCCTTGCCTTACAGCCATTCACGCAGTAATCATTCAAAGCAGCACTGAAAAAGGGAGTTATGATTGGTTTCACTACTTATGAACACTGCAGCATCCTCATGGCCTGGGACAAGCAAAGCCAATGGGGAAACTCAGATTTTGCTAGGGGTCATTCTTTGTCAAGTGGACCAGGTAAAATTGAAGCCTTATTTACAAAGAAACCATCATAAAAACAACATATATGATAGAAAAAAACATCCTCTTTCTAATGAAATAAAAATGAAGATGATTGAAGGTGAGAAAACAGAGAGCGATATAAAAAACTTTCTCTTTCTAATGAAGATGATTGAAGGTCATGAAACAGAGCAAGGTTCTTTTCTATTGCTCTGTTTTCTCACCTTCAATCATCTTCGTTTTTATTTCATTAGAAAGAGCATGTTTTTTCCTATCAATTATGTTGTTTCTGTGATGGTTTCTTTTCAAATAAGGCTGCAAAAACCAGTCAAGTGGTAACCTGGTCCACTTGACAAAGAATTACCCTTTTGTGATTGTATGATATTCTTAACTGCAGTGATTCATTTAACAACTATGATTTTTTAAAAAGCTTGTAAAATGAGGTACAATTCACTCAAGAACTGCCTCGCTTAGCAGCATAATTTTTGGCCTCTATTGCGGTTGTATATCAAGGACTATGTGTATTTAGCATGTGGCCTTGGGTTAAAATTTCTGCATTTTATAAAGACAGTGCAAATCCTGGAATGTATGATGAAGTAGTCCAAATTTACAGAGCACAGATTACTTTCAGACATCAAAGAAATGGCTCAAGATAATGAAGAACCTACAGAATATGTTGGTTCCTCTTTAACATCCAGCATTTTTGATATTAAAACCACCAGCTTAGTACGGTTCCTAGCTTCATTTTGCAAGCTCAGATAGGATTGGCGTTAAATGATCAGGAGTGACCTTATTCTTCTGAAAACTAATATGTTTCACCTCCACAGATCTATGTGGAAGATGCTGAAGTTGCATAAGAAAAAATCTGCCTAAAAACATTTCCCTGGGTTCTTTTATTTTTTTTAAATCCCAGTTTATGCCACAAAATTTGTGGAATACACTATGGAAAGTAAATTATTGTTTTCTGGAGGGATGGGGAGAAACATAGCCCCTTCTGCAGCTTAGTTTTTCAATACACTATTCAATACACAATTGAAAGTTGCTGTTTTCTTAAAGAAAAGGAGGAGGGGGAAAAACCTTGGTCCTTTCTACTATACTTTCAATACTTTTTCAATGCAATATTCAATACAGAATTGAAAGTTGTTGTTTTCTTAAAGAAAAAGAGGAGGAGAAGGAATAGGGGAAAAAACGTGGTCCCTTCTGCTATACTTTCAATATTTTTTCAATACACTATTCAACACACAATAGAAAGTTGCTGCTTTCTTAAAGAAAAGGAGGAGGAGGAGGAAGAGGAAGAAAAACTTGGCCCTTTTTGCTACACTTTTGTTTTTGAATGGAATGAAAATGACTAACGCAGGCACCTTTTGAAAAATCCAGTCTCGGGAACGAATTTCTAAAAAAGCAAATAAAGCACATCTCTCCCAGTAATTTGGGGAATCAAGTTGTATATCTGAGCAATAGGAAGTATTCAACACGGTGGTTGAAAGCCCTTTTGTAAACTCACTCTTCGGTCCTTATTTAGAAGCTCCCCAATGGGCCATTTGCATTCTGCAAATCGTTTGCAAAACATTATCCACTCGGGAGCTCCCGCATCAGTGCCGTAAAATATCTCAAGTCTTCGGTTCGAATTCAGCTTGTAAATTGAAGTCCATGCACTTTTTTTAAAAGGTTCATTCGTTCCCGCAAACCCCTCCCTCCAATCCCTCCCACCCCCAAACAATGTTTCTTGGTTGGTTTTCCTTTATGCCGATGGCGAATGAAGCAAGCACCGGCAATTGGAAAACCACAAAAGTTTTGTGCTCCTTCTAGAGCAAACTCAAGAGTCCTCGCAATGCTCCAGCTGCATTCGCAGGATCCCTCTCTTGTGGAGAAACCACAGCTGCAAGAATTCCTCCGGCATGGCGTGGAAGCCGGAATCTGGCAAGACGTTGTCGTAGTAATGATGGCTAATGTACCGCCCGTGGAGGTCCACTGAAAAAGGCCAGAAGCCATAAATCGTCACTTCTTCGCAAAGACTGAGAGCCGCGCTGACCAAGAAGAGGCCGGTGGAAAGCCGTTTGGCGTGAATCCCTTTGCTTTTCCAAAACTTGCCGATGTCCCGTAGGAAGTTGGGGTTGGCGAAGATCACCTTTTGCTTGGCTTCCACGTCGGTCAGGGTGTAGTAGACGCGGAGGGAAGGCTCGGTCCCTGCTTTCATGGAGAAAGCCGGCATGTAGACGTAGCTCTGGTTGTAGACTTTAACATTGTCCACAAAGGCTTTCCGGGACCAAAGGAGATTCTGGAACCTGGAAAAGAAAAAAAAAAGGAGAAGGGGGAGGGGAGGGGGAGAAAGGAAGGGAGGCAGGATGGAAGGGAGGAAAAATGGGAGGAGGGGAGGAGAAAGGAAAGTTGGAAGGTAGGTAGACAAATAGGTAGGAAGGAATGAGGGACGGAGGGAGGAGAGAGGTGAGGAGGAGAAAGTAAAGATGGATGGATGGATGGATGGAAAGGAAGGGGGAAAGAAGAAGGGGAAGAGGAGGGAAAGTTGGAAGGAGTGAGGGAGGCAGACGGGAGGGAGGGGAGGAGGCAGGATGAAAGGAAGAAGGGAGGAAGGGAGGGAGGAAGGAAGGAAAGGAGGGAGGGAGAAAGTAAAGATGGATGGATGGATGGAAAGAAGAGAGAGAGAGGAAGGGAGGAAGAAGGGGAAGAGGAGGGAAAGTTGGAAGGAAGGGAGAGAGGGAGGGGAGGAGGAGAAAGGAAATGTGGATGGATGGAAGGAAGGAGGGAGGGGAGGAAGAGAAAGGAAAGATGAATGGAAGGAAAGAAGGGAGGGAGGGAGGAAGTATGTGTGGAGAGGAGAGGAGGAAAAAGGAAAGTTGGAAGGAAGGAAGAGAAGGAGGGAGGGAGGAAGAAAAGGGAGAAGAGAGGAGAAATAAGTTAGATGGTAAATTCATGCTTTACCAGCTACTCAAAGCATTCTATAAAAAGGCCAACAGAATATCGATAAGAGCAACTTGTCAAAGTTAGTGAAGATTTAGGGTCTCTCCGGCACTAGGATCAAAGAAATAAGTTAGTGTTTTCCAACCATGGCCCCTTTAAGATGCCTGGGCTCCAAGAATTCTGGGAGCTGAAGTCCACACATATCGCGTAGCCACTGCAATAAGCAAAGAGGTTAAGGTAAATCAATGCTGGTGGTGAACTCCTGGGTTTCTGAGAAGTTGTGATACGCAATGCATAAAATGACAACTAACAGGCACTCCTCAATTTACGATCACAACTGAGCTCCAAATTTCTAATTTGGCCCCCCAAATAGGGCCAAATTAGATGGCCCTCACTCTGCTAACACTAAATTCCTGGCTGTTTCCCCAATTTTATTTTTTGGCCATGCGGTTATATAACCTTTGCTGGTTGATGTTTTTATTTACTAAACTTGTTTTTATTCCATTAAATTTGTAAGCTGCCCGTCACTCTAAAGGAAAGTCTAGTCGCCTTAAAGACATTTAATGAAAATGACATATAAAATATTAAAAGTATAATGGGTTGATGAGTATAAAAGTATAATAGGATTGAATGTTAGTACGGATGGTTTTCTTATATAATAGTTTTTGTATTGTAGATTTTATTGGTGTTTTTTTACTGCTCTTTTTATCAGTATTATAACTGCTGTTAGCCGCTCAGAGTCCGTTTTGGAGCAAGCGGCATATAAATGGAATAAATAAATAAATAAATAAATAAAACAAACAAACAAAATAAGTAAGGATCATGAATTGAATTTTGTTTTACAGAGTGTTGGAATTTGCCATCATAGGTATTATTTGGACGGTTTTAACTGTTGGCGTAAAATGCCCAGAGTCATTGCTATAAGATGGGCAGTTATAGAAATCGCTAAAATAAATGAAATGAAATTCATAATTGTTTGGCGGCCACTGTGACAACTGGACTCGCACAAGTTACAATTTCAGATGTTGTTATTCAAGTTTAAAGCAGGGGTCTTCGGAGAGGGGAGGCATACAAATCTAATATATTATTATTATTATTATTATTATTATTATTATTATTATTATTATTATTATTATTATTATTATTAAAGACTTGTGGACTTCAATTCCCAGAGTTCTCAGCCAGCAAAGTCCACATGTCTTAAAGTTGCCAAGGCTGGAGACCCCTGATTTAAAAGACCTGGTGTTTGCTTAAATCATCTCCTTTAATTAAATCAGCTCATACATATGCAGAGATCTCAGCAGAAGGGCAAAATTTTATATTTCACTAATAAAAAGTAAAGGGGGAGAAAGGGTGGGGGTGTCATCAGACTGGCCAAGGGGAGGTCATAGGTCCTATATTTCTTCACAGAGCCAATAGCCTGGATTGTTAAATAAGAATAAAAGTGCTTAGATCAGCAGAAGGGATAGGATGGATACAATTATAGTACACTGCTCAAAAAAGAAAAGAAAAAAAGAGGACACTTAAACAACACAATATAACTCCAAGTAAATCAAACTTCTGTGAAATCAAACTGTCCACTTAGGAAGCAACACTGATTGACAGTCAATTTCCGATGCTGTTGTGCACATTCAACTTTGTACAGAACAAAGTACAGTGATCCCTTGTCTTACAAACTTAATTGATTCCGGGACGAGGTTCTTAAGGTGAAAACTTTGTAAGACGAAACAACGTTTCCCATAGGAATCAGTGGAAAAGAGATTAATGCGTGCAAGCCCAAAATTCACCCCTTTTGCCAGCCGAAGCGCCTGTTTTTGCGCTGCTGGGATTGCCCTGAGGCTCCCCTCCATGAGAAACCCCACCTCCGGACCTCTGTGTTTTTGTGATGCTGCGATTTCACTGAGGCTCCCCTCGCCGGGAAACCCCACCTCCGGACTTCCGTTGCCCGTTTTTGAGCTGCTGGGATTCATCGCAAAAACACGGAAGTCCGGAGGTGGTGTTTCCCATGGAGGGGAGCCTCAGGGGAATCCCAGCAGCACAAAAACAGGTGCTTCACTGGCAACAGAAGTCCGGAGGTGGAGCACCCCAGCGGCGGCGGTGGGTTTGTAAGGTGAAAATAGTTTGTAAGAAGAGGCAAAAAAATCTTAAACCCCGAACCTCGAAAAGTTTGTATGATGAGGCGTTTGTAAGACGAGGTATTATTTTATTCAATGAGAATATTTCATTCATTCAGATCTGGGATGTGTTATTTGAGTGTTCTCTTTATTTTTTTGAGCAGTGTATTTTACATCTGCAGAGCTTAATGCAGAAATTTTGGCTTTCCCCAGATAGCGAAAGACTGCAAAAGGTAGTGTCTTTCAAAGCTCTGGACTACAATTCCCACAGTCCCTTGCCATTGGGCACATCTTCCTGGGCTGACAAGATGTGAAGCCTCCAGCTTTGGGACAATGCTGAATTTGTTTAGTTATTTTTATCCCACTACAATGTTCCCTCGATTTTCGCGGGTTCGAACTTCGCGAAAAGTCTATACCACGGTTTTTCAAAAATATTAATTAAAAAATACTTGGCAGTTTTTTTTGCCATACCACGTTTTTTCCCGCCTGATGATGTCATATGTCACTGCCAAACATTCGTCCGCCTTTAATAAATATTTTTTTGATAAACTTTAATAAATAAATATGGCGAGTAATAATCTAAGTGGTTGCTAAGGGAATGGGAAATCACAATTTAGGGGTTTAAAGTGTTAAGGGTAGGCTTGGGATACTGTTCATAGCCAAAAATAGTGTATTTACTTCCGCATCTCTACTTTGCGGAAATTCGACTTTCGCGGGCGGTCTCAGAACGCATCCCCTGTGAAAAGTGAGGGAACCCTGCATTATTTTTTAAAAATAACTTAAGGTAGGCAAACATATCCAACACACCTTCCTCCTCCTATGTTCTCCCCAACAACAACCCTATGAGATGGGTTCGGGCTGAGAGAGTGATTGGTCCAAAGCCACCCAGCTCGCTTTCATGGTGAAGGTGGGACTAGAACTTATAGTCTCCCGGTGATTAGCCCCAAATCACCCAGATAGCTTTCATGGCTGAGGCAGGATTAGAACTCAGAGCCTCCCATTTTCTAGCCTGGTTAAACACTAGACCAGTGACGGCGAACCTATGGCATGGGTGCCACAGGTGGCATGCAGAGCCATTGTCCTAGCTCAGCTCCAACGTGCATGTGTGTGCTGGCCAGCTGATTTTTGGCTCCCACAGAGGCTCTGGGAGGGCATTTTTGGCTTCCAGAGAGCCTCCGGGTGGATAGGGGAGGTCATTTGTACCCTCTCTTGGCTCCAAGGAAGCCTTTGGAGCCTGGGGAGGGCGAAACACGAGCCTACTGGGCCCACAAGAAGTTGGGAACCAGGCCATTTCCAGCCCCCCAGAAGGCCTCCGTTGGGACGGGGGAAGCTGTTTTCTCCCTCCACAGTTACTGAATTATGGGTGTGGGTACTCGCGCATGCACGATAGTCCATGCGCATGCTCTTTTAGCACCTGGGGGGAAAAGGTTCTCCATCACTGCACGAGATCAAATTGGTTCTCGTGCTCCAAAGTAGCTACTTCTAGAAGGGTTGGAAGAAGCAGGGATATTTTATCTATCTATCTATCTATCTATCTATCTATCTATCTATCTATCTATCTATCTATCTATCTATCTATCTATCTACTTTATCTATCTATCGATCTATCTATCTATCTATCTATCATCTATCTATCTACTTTATCTATCTATCTATCTATCTATCTATCTATCTATCTATCTATCTACTTTATCTATCTATCTATCTATCTATCTATCTACTCTATCTATCTATCTATCTATCTATCTATCTATCTATCTATCTATCTATCTATCTATCTATCTATCTATCTATCTATCTATCTATCTATCTATTGGATTTGTATGCCGCCCCTCTCCGGAGACTCGGGGTGGCTAACAGCAATAATAAAACAATGTACAATAACAATATCTTCAGCTGTTCCCCATTATCTAACCATCTTTGAAATGGGATTCTGCTTTGCATTTTAATATTTATCTAGGTCAACTTCAGGACTGTTGAGGAGCCAAGAAATAAGCTCTTCTTCCTATCTTTTTTTCTGGGATCTGAAAACAGATGGATGCACAATAAAAGTACAGGTCAATGAAGGAGCTTTTAATATCAGATTTCATTTCCGAAATATTTCCGGTCTCCTTGTGATCTCAGTAGGGGAGTCCTGATGCATCCCAGGGAGAATTGTTACCTTAATAAAAGTTATGCAAGGGTGGAAATGACTTCTTTCCAAGTGAATTCAAATATATAGCTCAGGGTTGACCCATTCTTGGTGCTCTCTAAGCTATATACCGCATACCTTCGGAGTCTTTGGCGAGGGGCTGCATACAAATCTAATAAATAATAATAATAATAATAATAATAATAATAATAATAATAATAATAATAATACCTCCCAGAAGCCAATAAGAGCTCACAGAGTTGGCCTCCTCCGGGTCCCGTCGACTAAGCAATGCAGGTTGGCGGGACCACGGGGGAGGGGCTTCTCTGTGGCTGCCCCGGTTCTATGGAACCAACTTTCCCTCAATATCCGTACTGCTCCCACCCTGCTGGCCTTTCGCAAGGCCATGAAGACCTGGCTTTGTCGGCAGGCCAAAAATTTACATCTTCGATGGCCGATTGTACGAATGGTGTGTGTCACCCTTTTTTATAATAACTTTTTATGGAGTTTTAGTTTGATATGTTTTACCTTAGATAATGTTCAACTTATTTTACTGCTTTGTATCTATTTATATTGTACTCATACTATTGTTGTAAGTAGCCCTGAATCCTTTGGGATTGGGCGGCATAGAAGTCGTATAAGTTCCTCCAGAAGTTTCTCAGGATATTGCAGAGGATAAAGTCACCTTACATGGCTTGGTCTCCTCAGGAGAGAAAGAATCATTTGCTGCAGAAAAGAGCAGCTGGCAGGCCGGTCTCCTGTCTCTGCATTCTCTTCTCTTTGCCAGCTAGAAAATCCCAGAGTCAATCTAGGTCATACTGCAGAATCAAAAAATGGCATTTCTGTGGCTCAGACGCTTCCTTAAAGAAGCTGCAGAGGTACCAGGAAAACCTATTGAAGTACCATAAGACACACATTTTTCCTCCCTAAAAGAGGCTGATAATTTGAGTGCATCTTACACTCTGAATGTAGCTTTTTTCCCCAGCCCTAACTAGCTGCTAATGATCTTCCCAACTCTTAACTTGCAGGCTCTTTCATTGTTTCTCTCTGTGAAGAATGTTTTCCAAGCCCTAAGTCTTTCCAGGGGTTTTTTCCCCATTGCTCTAAACTTGCTCAGAATAAGTTTCTTTCCAACCCTAACCAGGTGCTAACAATGTTCCCAGCTCTTACCAGATTATTTATTTATTTATTATTAGAT
The DNA here is from genome assembly GCF_031021105.1 of Erythrolamprus reginae. Lineage (NCBI taxonomy): Eukaryota > Metazoa > Chordata > Lepidosauria > Squamata > Dipsadidae > Erythrolamprus > Erythrolamprus reginae. The sequence goes on along the minus strand of NC_091955.1, from coordinate 90,807,517 downwards.
TTGTATGCCGCCCCTCTCCGTAGACTCGGGGCGGCTCACAACATACAATAAAACAATCCATAACAAATCTAATAAATTTTAAAAAAACATTTAAAAAACCCCATTATTAAACCAGACATACATACAGACATACCATACACAAATTGTATAGGCCCGAGGGGGGCGGGGAGGGATGCGTCAATTCCCCCATGCCTGATGGCAGAGGTGAGTTTTAAGGAGTTTACGGAAGGCAAGGAGGGTGGGGGCAGTTCTAATCTCCAGGGGGGAGCTGGTTCCAGACAGTCGGGGCTGCCACAGAGAAGGCTCTTCCCCTGGGACCCGCCAGACAACATTGTTTAGTCGACGGGACCCGGAGAAGGCCAACTTTGTGGGACCTAATCGGTCACTGGGATTCATGTGTCAGAAGGCGGTCCTGGATATATTCTGGTCCGATGCCATGAAGGGCTTTATAGGTCAAGCTCTTTCATTGTTACTCTCTACCAAGAATGTTTTCCTAGCCCTGAGTCTTTGCAGGTTTTTTTCCCATTGCTCTACTTGCTCTGAATGTTTCTTTCCATGTGTTAATGATGGATTGCAAGCTCTTTCATTGTTACTCTCTCCTAATAAAGTTTTTTAAAGCCCTAACCAGGGGATAAAATTATGTGCTGAAGCTGACCAGACTAAGGATGCTGGCCAGATGAATATCTGGTAAGCAGATTCTTTTCCCTATTTTCCTCCCCCAAAACTAAGGTGCTTCTTATACTCCAGTGTGTCTTATACAGTGATCCCTCGATTTTCGCGATCTCGTTCTTTGCGAAACGCTATATCGCGATTTTTCCCACCCGATGACGTCACTCTCTTCCTTCCTTTCTCATCTTTCTTTCTCTCTCTCTTTCTCTATCTTGCTTCTTCCTCTCTCACACTCTCTTTCTCCCTCTCTCATCTTTCTTTCCTTCTCTCTCTTTCTCTATCTCTCCCCCTCTTGCTGGCGGGCGGCGGGCAGGTGGCGGACAGGCGGGCGAGCGGGGGCATCAGCGAGGAAGACCCAGGGAAGGTTCCTTCGGCCGCCCAGCAGCTGATCTGCTCGGCAGCGCAGCGAGGAGCAGAAATCGGGGTTTCCCCTTTGTGTGGGCGGCAGGGAAACCCCGATCTTCGTCTGCTCGCTGCTGCTGCGCTGCCGAGCAGATCAGCTGCTGGGCGGCCGAAGGAACCTTCCCTGGGTCTTCCCCGCCGCCCACGCAAACTCCACTATCTGCGCATGCGCGGCCATGAAAAAAAGGGTGCGCATGCGCAGATGGTGTTTTTACTTCCCCAACCCTACATCGCGAAAAATCGATTATCGCGAGGGGTCTTGGAACGGAACCCTCGCGATAATCGAGGGATCACTGTACTCTGAAAAATATGGTAACTGCAGATTCCAAACAGAATCTTAAGGGAAAATAAACCTAGCGCGAGGCACAACTGCTATCACCAAAAATTGCTGCAGCACCAGAACTGCTACAAAGACCTGACTATGTGTAAAATGATTCATGTTGAGGAAAAACTGGTGGGCTGGGCTGTAGTTTCATAAAGACAACTTGGCCCTTGACCTTTGAATGCAGCTGTTGTGAGAAACAGCAACTCAAGCCTGGCACTGAACATCCATTGTTAAGAACTGTTTTGTTCATTAAATCGCTTTTAAGCCAAACTTTGTGACACAATCATTAGGAGAGAATCCTATGGGTAATCTAGACTGCATCTGTTAAGCCACCCAAGCCAGAGAGACATTGCATTGGCATCCTTCAGTCTCGAAAGACCATGGTATTATTATTATTATTATTATTATTATTATTATTATTATTATTTATTATTATTATTATTATTATTATTATTATTGGATTTATGTTCTGGATTCTCCAAAGCATGAAGCCTGGGTAGGTTAGTATGGAGGATAGACTGTTACCCAAGCAGCAGATCCCCCCTCTCCATGTCTCTGAAATATTCCAATGGATTGGCAAAAGCCAATATTGGTTCTAGCTATGTTGCAGGAGTTATCAGAACATGGCCGTACACAGTCACGAACTGCTTCCGCGACTCCAGCTCTGGATTTGACCTCAAGGTTTACTGCTGAAGCCTTTTCCAATGGTGGATAGAGCCACAAGGCAGTGGAGGTTTGCAGTCAGTTTCTTTTCTCCTAGTGGTTGACCAGGGTGTCTTAGAAACATAGAAACATAGAAGACTGATGGCAGAAAAAGACCTCATGATCCATCTAGTCTGCCCTTATACTATTTTTTGTATTTTATCTTAGGTTGGATATATGTTTATCCCAGGCATGTTTTAATTCAGTTACTGTGGATTTACCAACCACGTCTGCTGGAGGTTTGTTCCAAGGATCTACTACTCTTTCAGTAAAATAATATTTTCTCATGTTGCTTTTGATCTTTTCCCCAACTAACTTCAGATTGTGTCCCATTGTTCTTGTGTTCACTTTCCTTTTAAAAACACTTCCCTCCTGAACCTTATTTAACCCTTTAACACATTTAAATGTTTCGATCATGTCCCCCCTTTTCCTTCTGTCCTCCAGACTATACAGATTGAGTTCATTAAGTCTTTCCTGATACGTTTTATGCTTAAGACCTTCCACCATTCTTGTAGCCCGTCTTTGGACCCGTTCAATTTTGTCAATATCTTTTTGTAGGTGAGGTCTCCAGAACTGAACACAGTACTCCAAATGTGGTCTCACCAGCGCTCTATACAGTGGGATCACAATCTCCCTCTTCCTGCTTGTTATACCTCTAGCTATGCAGCCAAGCATCCTACTTGCTTTCCCTACCGCCTGACTGCACTGTTCACCCATTTTGAGACTGTCAGAAATCACTACCCCTAAATCTTTCATGTCTGGCTGTGCTCTTAGCATTACCATATCGCTTGCAGAGACCACCTTTATGACCGTTGACCTATTCTAGTAGGTTTTATCCGCTCAGTCCACCGACTCAGAAATCCCTTATTTTATGATAAAATCAAACTCTTTATTTGAGAAAAGAATACATAATGAAAAGCAGTTTTTAAATGGCAAGGAAGAAGGAGTTATCTCTCTTTGGAGCAGTCCGGGAATGGAGCCAAAACTTGGCCTAATCAGCATTCCTTAGATAACACGTCCATTCATTATTTAAGCTTATGAATTTGCTCACTGAAATCCCAAGCAACAATCATCCAACAGAGAATGCGTTTTATTGAGGCAGAAATCGTGGTTTTAAAGCCTTGTCCAATCCAGCCTCACATCTCTTCCATTGAACAGCGTTGAAACTCCACACCCAATTTCCCAAAATCCTTTGCCTTTATACTGCCTGGAAGTGACATCACACCCCAAAGAAGCTAAGGCTGTACACCAATACCTTTTACTATGCAACTCCTCTCGCCTTCTGAGCAATCCCCTATAGTGAGGATCTATCCACTGACTTTCCACTCTAATGTCTTCCTCATCCTCCGACTAGGACCACTCCTCCAGTCTCATATCAGCCCCCTCTAGTGGTTCCTCAGATTCACTGAGATCGCTTTCTCCCTCACTCTTGCTCTGTGCTTCAGGAGGGAACCCCCCTGGTTCAGGGTCTCCAGAGGGGCCTGGGTCATCCTGCTCAAAATCTGACGTGACAAGGAGCACTCACAACAGACCCATTATTTCTTTTCTTTCACACTGAAAGGAAAGAGGTTATGGGCAAATACACACACACACAATAAAAGAAACCCACTCAAGTTCACATCTAAAGCAGTGGGCAAGCCTTTGTGTCATAACTAGTGAAAGCCCTCTATGTCAGGGGTGTCGAATTCAAGGCTCCAGGACCAGATCCTGCCTGTGGGGTGCATAGATCTGGCCCATGTAACACCTCAGAAACAGCAAAGGTCTGGTCCACGGCCAGCAAAAATGGAGTTTGGGATGAGCTTGTAGGAGGCTTGTTGCAGCTGAAAACGGCGCTCCGGAGACCAGAGAGCACTCGGGCCACCACAAGCGCCCCCCCTAACACAAGTGATGTCATGCCTCTCCTGTAACACCGCCCCCCCACACATACAAATATAACCCTGATGTGGCCCTCAATGAAATTGAGTCTGACATCCCTGCTCTAGGTCAGATGTCCTCCGACTGTAATGTGCCAAAATACTCCTGGATAAAGGGACTTTCTCCTCAAAATGAGACCTTAAGGTAACATGAAATCTGAATTCCTCCCACACAAACTTGCTAGAGAAAGCTGTCTTGCTTGGAAAGGTTGCAATAGAACACAGATCTCTTGCAACCAGGAAGATGTCAGAAGGCAACAACTAGCCAGTAAAACAGCTGGAAAAGGAACAGCTGCTAAGGTTTAAGAGGAAAAAGGAATCTTTCTTAATCCAGTATCTCAAATCTCTAGGGTTCCCCTATTTAGACCGAATTTCCTGTTTCTCTTTTATTCTGTCCAACTGTTTTACAGATTGTTAGCAGGCCTAAAATCCCCCAGCACTCAGTTCTTTCTTTAAAGGTTTACTTAGTGTTGTGGTTAGCTCTGGCCCAGCTCCTGCCCCAAGGACTGTGGATGTGGGGGAGACATCCACATGCTGCAGGCCTGTTTTGCCTCCGGTGGAATCTGCTGATGAAGGCTCCTCCAACAAAGAAGACATGAGTGACAGGGAGGAGGAGAGTGGGGCAGACAGCTCAGAAGGAGATCAATTATCTAGCTCCTCCTTGGATTCAGAACAAGAGTTAATGATACAGCCACGCATGCGGAGAGCGATGCATAGGCAACAACAACTGAGAGATTATTATCAAAGAAAATGAGGCCACCTGTGGTTGGGTGGGGCTGTGGTCATTAGTGAGGCTGCTATAAATAGCAGCCTGTGGGTTTGGCCATTATGGAGGATTATCTGATCGTTGTGTTTCGTGACTGCTTTACTGACTTTGATTTTTCCCCGCTTTGAAACTAAACCAGAGCAAAGTGTGAAAGAAGAAGGACTGTGAATTGCCTCACAGCTGCAAGGTAAGTATCACAGAACTGATAAGGGACTTGTACAAATTACCAATTTGTTTGGAGACGAGTGCTCTTTGCTATACCAAAAGAGGGCTTGGTTTAAGTGAATTTTTCGGTATAAAGAACATTGTTTTGAATTTTCAAACATGTGTGTGTCTAAAATTGTATCTGTGCATTTTTGGGAGGATTTTACCAGAGAGCTCGACAGAACAACTTAGTATGCCGGGCCAGGGGGGAATACTACTACCTTTTAATTAAAGACCAGAAAGTAGCTATGCCTCAGTCTCCGACCTTGGGGATAGACTCCAGGGAAAACTCAAAAGTCTCACCCAGCTATCAAAATTTTTAATTCTAACTGAACAGGAAACCTGGTTGACCTCAAAATTTATCTTAACAAAATAGAGATTACAATAATAGAAAATAGACAAAAGGGAAAAAAATAGATTATAGAAAAAAAATCACCCAAAGAGAAAGCAAGACAGCCAGATGTTCAGCAAGGACTACTCTTCAATTACTAAATTATAAGCTTATCCTGAAATAGACATAGTTGATGATGAAAAGATGAAGTATTTAAGTACAGGGATGAAGAAATTGATTATTTATAGAAACAAAAGGAGTCTGGGGCATGTCAAAAACCCCTCCTCTTTTGCAAGAAAAGCATTCACATTTATTTAGAAAATAAGTATGAATGCACGCATGTGGCGTTTGCCATTTAAAAAGTTAAATAAGAAAAACAGAATGAGGTCCAAAGAGAAAAACGGTGGGTGTATCTAGCTCAGATGTTAATATTTTGATCAGTGTGGTGGTGGGGAGACTGTTTACATTTTAAATACCAACAATGATTGCATTTTTTAATAGCGCTAAGCAACCCAACAAGAGCGATAGACTTCAGAGGATAACCAGAACTGCAGAAAAAACAATTGCTGCCAACCTGCCTTCCATTGAGGGCCTGTATACTGCACGAGTCAAAAAGAGGGCTGGGAAAATATTTACTGACCCCTCACATACTGGACATTTCAACTCCTACCCTCAAAACATCACTACATAGAAACATAGAAGTCTGACGGCAGAAAAAGACCTCATGGTCCATCTAGTCTGCCCTTATACTATTTCCTGTATTTTATCTTAGGATGGATCTATGTTGATCCCAGGCATGTTTAAATTCAGTTACTGTGGATTTATCTACCACGTCTGCTGGAAGTTTGTTCCAAGCATCTACTACTCTTTCAGTAAAATAATATTTTCTCATGTTGCTTTTGATCTTTCCCCCAACTAACTTCAGATTGTGCCCCCTTGTTCTTGTGTTCACTTTCCTATTAAAAACACTTCCCTCCTGGACCTTATTTAACCCTTTAACATATTTAAATGTTTCAATCATGTCCCCCCCTTTTCCTTCTGTCCTCCAGACTATGCAGATTGAGTTCATTAAGTCTTTCCTGATACGTTTTATGCTTAAGACCTTCCACCATTCTTGTAGCCCGTCTTTGGACCCGTTCAATTTTGTCAATACCTTTTTGTAAGTGAGGTCTCCAGAACTGAACACAGTATTCCAAATGTGGTCTCACCAGCACTCTATATAAGGGGATCACAATCTTCCTCTTCCTGCTTGTTATACCTCTAGCTATGCAGCCAAGCATCCTACTTGCTTTCCCTACCACCTGACTGCACTGTTCACCCATTTTGAGACTGTCAGAAATCACTACCCCTAAATCCTTCTCTTCTGAAGTTTTTGCTAACACAGAACTGCCAATACAATACTCAGATTGAGGATTCCTTTTCCCCAAGTGCATTATTTTATATTTTGAAACACTACAGAGCACTGGACACTAGAACAACTAGACACAAGAACAGTTTCCCCCCAAATGCCATCATTCTGTTAAACAAATAATTATCTCAACACTGTCAAACTATTTACAAAGTTTACAAAGTTTGCACTATTACTACTAGGTTTTTCTCATCATTCCTATCACCCATCTCCTCCCACTTATGACTGTATGACTGTAGCTTATTGCTTGTATCCTTAAGATTTTTATTAATATTGTTTCCTCATTGCTTATTTCTACCCTATTTCTACCCTATGACAATCATTAAGTGTTGTACCTTATGATTCTTGACAAATGTATATTTTCTTTTATGCACCAAAGACAAATTCCTGGTGTGTCCAATCACACTTGGCCAATAAAGAATTCTATTCTATTCTTTTCTAAATAGAATAGTGTTAGTATTAATAAGGAATAGAATTTGATCTCTTTGGACCAAAGTCCACATTCTGGCCATTCTGATGGTATCTCCAAGACACCCCTGGGGGGAAAACTGGGGAGATAAGAAAGAAAGAAGAGGACAAAAGCCACCAAAGGGATAGCTTTGTTTTAATTTGCATTTTAAAATCATTCCTATTTAATTTCCTCAATTTATAACAAGAACAAACAGATTTACAGCAAGAACAAATATTCTTGAGGGTACACAAGAACAAAACCAATTTAAAAGGTGGAGGAAGGAGACCATGGAGCAAGAAATTAAAGGAAGTTCTGGCTGAAGGATCTGATGTCCCTTATTCTACCTGGAGGACTCTGAATAGGTTGAGAGTTGGGAGTGCTTAAATATAAGACCAATGTGCTGAAATAAGAAGCTCTTAGCAGGTAACAACATCTGTGAATGTGGAGAGACGTAGGGCCTATCTGCTGGTATGTTGGCTACTACCAGAAACATATCGATAGAATTATTTTTGGCCAATGAAAAAGCCAGGAAAGTGGCTTCATTTTGGCAATTTAAATTTTGATCTAGATGAAGAAGAAGAAGGAGGAGGAGGAGGAAGACGAGAAAAAGAAGAAGAAAAAGGGGAGGATGAGGTGGTGGGAGGAGGAGGAGGAGGAGGAGGAGAAGGAGGAGAAGAAGAAGAAGAAGAAGAAGAAGAAGAAGAAGAAGAAGAAGAAGAAGAAGAAGAAGAAGAAGAAGAAATAATTTACTTAGCTTACATGTCCATGCTCTGCTATATAGGAAGTGGGGATAAATCTTTCTGCAGAAAATAAATCTTGGTTCTCTGTCTGTAAGCTTACCGAAGCCTTGTGAGGCTTTTGGAGAATCACACCCATGTAGTTTACATAATTTTTAGACATTGATGCTGAAACCCCCCCCGACTCCAGACAATAATAAAAGCAAAGGATCGTAATTTCCTAAACCCTCTAACCAAGTTATGCATAGACATGAAATGAAGGTTTGCAAGTATAGAAAATGACTTCATTTGGTACACAAAGATATGTCATTGTGAGAACAAATGATACTTTCAGATTGGTTTTGTTTTTAAAGGAGGAATCTAAATATGGGTATTTTCTCAAACTGTTTCAGTGTGTAGAACTTTAGAATTCCAACTAAATTGTACTTCACTCCTCCAAAATCAGTTCTTTATGGTTAATTTGGATGTTTTGAGATTGTTTGTTTGGAATTGTTTTGTTAAGAATTGGTTTAGAATTCAGAGATGTGAACGCATCTCAAATTATATACAGAATGTAGCAGGGATCCCGCCATCATTCTGTTAAACAAATAATTCTCTCAAAACTGTCAAACTATTTACTACGTTTGCACTATTACTACTAGGTTTTTTTTCATCATTCCTATCACCCATCTCCTCCCACTTATGACTGTATGACTGTAGCTTGTTGCTTGTATCCTTAAGATTTTTATTAATATTGTTTCCTCATTGCTCCTGAACTTTATTTCTTTATTTATTATTTATGTTACTTGTTTCAAGGGTAGCTTCAAGGGCTAAAAATCTCCTTTCTAAAAATTAAAAAGTGCTTATTTTGTGAGCTTTTCACCCGTGTTTACTTCACATGGTTTGTTCTGACTATCAAATTCCAGATTTGCCCCTTATTTTTGAAGCATGTTAATGCAAACCAATTTCAGGTCATTTGAGATGACAGATGAATCTTTCCATTTCTTAACACACCCCGTAAGATTATTGTTGATTCTGCACAGACTGAGAGAAAGACAATTCTGCTCACAACATTCTAACATTAAAATGCCTCCTTTCTTTCTTTCTTTCTTTCTTTCTTTCTTTCTTTCTTTCTCTTTCTTCCTTCCTTCCTTTCTCTTCCTTCTTTTCTTCCCTTCCCTTTCTTTCTTTCCTCCCTTCCCTTTCTTTCTGTTCCTTCTTTTCTTCCCTTCTCTTTATTTCTTCCCTTTCTTTCTTTCTCTCTTTCCTCCCTCCCTTCCTTCCCTTTCTTTCGTTCTTTCTTTTCCTTCCTTTCTTTCTATTCCTTTCTTTCTCTTCCTTCTTTTCTTCCCTTCCCTTTCTTTCTTTCTCTCTTTCCTCCCTTCCTTCCCTTTCTATCTTTCTCTTTCTTTCATTCATTCTTTTTCTTAATAAAACCCAAGTTGCCTCATTTTTCCCTTCTGTACTCAGCCTAGGAATTGAAAAAGAAACAGACAATCTGCTCCTTACCTTCTATTAATTATGCTTGGATTTGCTGTTACCAGTTGAGTTTTTGATCCTACATCATGGCTGTACGCATTGCTTAGTGGAGGGAGGTTACATCTGCAGGAAAGAAAAATGAAAAGCATATCATCATAATAAATTATACTTATGTTCCTATTTGAGGAAAGAGCTTGCTTGTTTTCTTGCAGAAGTTTTCAATTACCCTTCCTCTCCCTTGCCCCACCGAACCCTCCCCTATCCTATCCCCTTCTCTCCCTCAGCCTTGCCCCACCGAACCCTCCCCTATCCTATCCCCTTCTCTCCCTCAGCCTTGCCCCACCGAACCCTCCCCTATCCTATCCCCTTCTCTCCCTCAGCCTTGCCCCACCGAACCCTCCCCTATCCTATCCCCTTCTCTCCCTCAGCCTTGCCCCACCGAACCCTCCCCTATCCTATCCCCTTCTCTCCCTCAGCCTTGCCCCACCGAACCCTCCCCTATCCTATCCCCTTCTCTCCCTCAGCCTTGCCCCACCGAACCCTCCCCTATCCTATCCCCTTCTCTCCCTCAGCCTTGCCCCACAGAAGCTATCCCGTTCTCTGCAGTTATTTTCAGGTTAGGAGGGAGTAGAATGTACAGCCTGTCTACTGGCTTGGGGATGAGTTTGACGATACTTGTGTGTAGCTTCCCTTAGTTGTGTTTTCCTAATCACATGACTTTTTACTAAAGATCTATAAATCTTTTTCTGCACTTTTGCCTCTTTTCCCTTTAACTGGTGTTACGGTAGAAGGAATCTATCTCTGCCTACCAGCATCCACCAGTATTCGTCTGGCTAGTGTCTTCTCAGTGTGCGAGGGGTGTTCGGAAACTTCAGATCGTGCAGAATGCAGCTGCGAGAGCAATCATGGGCTTCCCAAGGTATGCCCATGTTACACCAACACTCCGCAGTCTGCATTGGTTGCCGATCAATTTCCGTTCACAATTCAAAGTGTTAGTTATGACCTATAAAGCCCTTCATGGCATCGGACCAGAATACCCCCGGGACCGCCTTCTGCCGCACGAATCCCAGGGACCGGTTAGGTCCCACAGAGTTGGCCTTCTCCGGGTCCCGTTGACTAAGCAATGTCGTTTGGTGGGATCCAGGAGAAGAGCCTTCTCTGTGGCGGCCCTGACCCTCTGGAACCAGCTCCCCCCAGATATCAGAGTTGCCCCCACCCTCCTTGCCTTTTGCAAGCTCCTTAAAACCCACCTCTGTCATCAGGCATGGGGGAATTGAAATTTCCCTTCCCCCTGGGCTTATAGAATTTATACATGGTATGTTTGTATGTATGAGTGGTTCTTTAAATTGGGTTTTTTTAGATTGTTTTAATATTAGATTTGTTTACATTGTCTTTTTATATTGTTGTTAGCCGCCCCGAGTCTTCGGAGAGGGGCGGCATACAAATCTAATAAATACAAATACAATAAATACAAACAGTATTTGCTGTGTGAGCAAGAAAGAAAGAGAGAGGAAGGAGGCTGGATGGGGCTTAGCTCAAGTGTTTCGTACTAAAAGCTGCTTGCTGCTGTGAGAGTGAAAATGAAACTCGTCTCCTGTGCTTATGTTTTGCATTTGGAACAGATTTATTTTCAGGCGGGGAGGGGGAGTTGAACTCCTTGGCATCAGAGCGTGTTAATAATATAGGAAATGCTCTGCTAGTCATTTCAAAAAATCCTTTTTTATTGAGCACCTAAAAGGCATGAGGAACGTACGTGTCAAATTTCAAGTTTGTAGGTTTTGTGGTTCTGGAGATTTTGTGATTACGGCGGGGAGTGGTTTTCGTATTTATATAGTTATATAGAGTCATTGCCATTTTTGTGACAACTCTACAGCCGTCCCAAACCGGTAGCTTGCTGTGCATTTTTAAAATTATTTTATTCTGCTCTGAAAAGAGCTCATTTTTAATGTTGGCTACCCCCCCACCCCCAGGCTGTGCACATTAAAAATGCATTCAAGACAATAAAAAGGAGATAAAATCCAATCCATAAAGTAAGCAAAATGATTATCCCATTGTGGATGTCAAATATGTGTGCCCTGGAATTGCAACAGCTTTGACGAACATATTGCATTAGTTATACAGTAAAAGAAAAGGGCGTTTTTTTTCTTTTGGAAACCAACTCAATAATTAGAAGACAAAGACTTGCCTCTTTTCGCTACTGTTTATTTACTGCCAAAATTTCTAATTTAGCTACCACTCTGGCCATAACTGGAGAAACAACAAAAGCTTTGTGGAGGAACAGAACAGATGGGACACTCATCTAAATTTAGTTACTAGTCCATATGAAGTATGGGGCACCTATGGGCGCATTAGGGGGTGCGTAATGCACACGCATCCAGGATTTTTCTACCCAAGCTGCACGCCTGGAAGGAACGGCTGCTGCCCATCAGTGACCACAGGGATGCTGCAGCGGTCGTGAGTGTGAAAAATGGTATTAAATCACCTTTTTCAGTACCTTTGTAACTTCGAACGGTCACTAAATGAACTGTCGTAAGTCAAGGGCTACCTGTACTGTGGAAAATAAACAGTGGAAGGGAGAAGAGGCAAACAAAATGGCGGCTTACCTCATGACGAAGTCCGCTTGATCGATCTGCTTGCCACAGCGGCTGTTCTTCAAAATGCCCCCGTTGCCCACCACGGAGCACCTCTTCAAGGGCAGCTGGAATGGAATCACCTGGCGAGAGAAAACAGGAGCCATAATCACGCCTGCAATGCATCTGGTGATTTCAGGAGGAGGGTGGTGGTGGCGGGAATAAGGTATTGATGAAGAACAGACTGCTGGTCTTCAAGAGACACCCTTGGTATCTACCTTAAAGTTATTAAGCTTTGGACTTCATAAGAATCCCAACGACCGGCTAGGTCCCACAGAGTTGGCCTTCTTCGGGTCCCGTCGACTAAACAATGTCGTCTGGCGGAACACAGGGGAAGAGCCTTCTCTGTGGTGGCTCCGACCCTCTGAAACCAGCTCCCCGCTGAGATTAGGATTGCCCCCACCCTCCTTTCCTTTCGTAAACTCCTTAAAACCCACCTCTGCCGTCAGGCATGGGGGAATTGAAACATCTCCCCCTTGCCCATGTTGTTTTGGTGTTTGATTGATGTGTGCTTGTTTTTTTTATATATATTGGGGTTGCTTTCATGAACTTTTTAACTTAAAACTGTAATTAGATTGGTAAATATTAGATTTGTCATTATGTATTGTTTTTTGTCATTGTTGTGAGCCGCCCCGAGTCTACGGAGAGGGGCGGCATATAAATCCAATAAATCTAATCTAATCTAATCTAAGAACAAGATGAATTGTGGTTGGTTGGAACCAATTCAATTCAAGAAGTCCTGGGGTCAAGGGCCGTAGACGGCCTCTGGTGACCATAACTTGGAAGACACCAGAGGGCTCCTTATGCAGTTGTGAACTGCTGGACTAAAATAAAATAAGAGAATTTATTTATTCATTGAATTTACCATATTTTTCGGAGTATAAGACACACCTTTTTCCTCCCTAAAATAGGCTGATAATTTGGGTGAGTCTTATACTCTGAATTTAGCTTTTTTTTTTCAGCCTTAACTAACTGCTATCCATCTTCCCAGCTCTTATCTTGTAGGCTCTTTCATTGTTTCTCTCTGCGAAGAATGTTTTTGCAAGTCCTAAGTCTTTGCAAGATTTTTCTAATTTGCTCTGAATAAGTTTCTTTCCAGCCCTAAACAAGTGCTAACGATGTTCCCAGCTCTTACTGTCTTGCAAGCTCTTTCATTGTTACTCTCTGCAAAGAATGTTTTCCAAGCCCTAAGACTTTGCAGGGGTTTTTTCATTGCCCTACTTGCTCCAAATGTTTCTTTCCAGGTACTAATGATGTTCCCAGCTCTTACTGGCTTGCAAGCTCTTTCATTGTTACTCTCTCCAAATAAGGTTTTTTTTAAAGCCCTTATCAGGGAATAAAATAATGTGCTGAATCTGACCAGACTAAGGACTCTAGCCAGATGAATACCTGGTAAGCAGATTCTTTTCCCTATTTTCCTCCCCAAAAACTAAGGTGCATCTTATACTTTGGTGTGTCTTGCACTCTGAAAAATATGGTTTATTTCCGCCTATTCACCCATGGCGACTCAAGGCGGCTTACAGAATAACCTCATTTAAAACAATAAAACTAATAAGAAGAATCAAATAAATTAATATGACAGCAGATCACTTGAACAATTTAAAGTTGGGAGGGACTTGGAGGTCTTCTAGCCCAGTGGTCCCCAACCTTTTTTCCACCAGGGACCAGTTTCAGCAAGACAATTTTTCTATGGCCCGGTGGGGGCAGAAAGGGGTATGGTTTGGGGCGGGATTAAGCATGGGGATGTAGCTTATCGTTCCATTGCCTCTCTTTCCTCCCCCCCTTTTTAATTTTGCAGGGGAGCCGAGGTGACAGAGGGAGGAAGAGTAGGAGGGGGCGGTTTCCTTTCTCTTTCCCCTCCTGTTCACTCGGGACCCCCCTTTGCCTCGGGCCGAGGCGGTCCACCTGAGGGAGAAAACTTTTGCTTGGTTCCTTCCTTCCTTTCGGCAGTTTCAGAGGAATCCCCCCCCCAGCGCCCGCTCCGGCTGGGATTGCAGCAAGGAATCCCAGAGGGGGGGAGGTGCCTCCACAGACACAGTCACCTTCCTTTGCGATCGCTGCCTGCTTGGAGCGCCCACCACTGCCAGGTCTGGTACTTTTCTTGCAGCAAGGAATCCTTCCAAAAGAAAATTACCGGAGCTGGGGGGGAGGGCTTCATGGTTACACGCACACCCCTGGCTTTGCCCCCAGGAATAGGGTGGGGGAGCCTAGCAAAAAAATAGAATAGAATAGAATAGAATTTTTATTGGCCAAGTGTGATTGGACACACAAGGAATTTGTCTTGGTGCATATGCTCTCAACGTACATAAAATAAAATAAAATAAAATAAAATAAAATAAAAGCTGCACAATGCCAAAGTCTTTCCATCTGAGCTGCAGGCAGAGAGAGGGCTTCGTGAGGAGGAAATAGACCACTTTCGATGAAGGGAAAAAGACAAGAAAGGAAGGAAGCAAGCAAGCAAGCAAGCAAAGGTTTTCTCGGCCCAAGTCAAACGGTGGTCCCGAGTGAACGGGAGGGGAAAGAGATAGGAAACAGCTTGGCACTCGCCGGCTCCACAGCAGCAACTGACTCCGCGGACCGGTGCAACATGTCCCGCGGACCGGTACTGGTCCGCGGACCGGCGGTTGGGGACCCCTGTTCTAGCCCATAGAGGGCATATCCCTGTCAATCCATTCTTGACAGTTTATTTTTTAAAAAAGAGAGAGATTAAAAAGAAATAGTAACCAAAGTGGAAAAAAGCAATACAATCAATACTATGTATTATAACTCTATCTCTCTGTCTGTCATCCATCCATTCAGTTTTAACACGTTTCAAGCATATTTCATTATAATTATCATATATAATCTGTCTGTAAGCAAACTGTTCATAAATCTCAAGTACCGTTACATCTTCAATCCACTGTGTAATTGGGGGCATAAATTATTTTTCTGATGTTAATGCTTCAGATCCCTGCTGTCTTCTCCATTATTCCATCATGTTTAAATAGAAGAAAAACCACTAAATATTTGACTCTGATAACACAACCATGATTTGCTCTCTCTGTTTCTTTTAGGGCAGTTCTTCTTAAATAGTGGGGTGCATCTCCTTGGGGGGGCATGGAGCAATGCCGGTGTGTGTGTGTGCTTGTGATCCCAAAGAACATGTGTGGTCCCTCTTGATCAATTCCCCCGGATTCCTCAGTCTAGCACAGTGTTTCCCAACCTTGGCAACTTGAAGATATCTGGACTTCAACTCCCAGAATTCCCCAGCCAGCCAATGCTGGCTGGGGAATTCTGGGAGTTGAAGTCCAGATATCTTCAAGTTGCCAAGGTTGGGAAACACTGGTCTAGCAACCCCAAAACATCAGCTTGATTAAGCTGGCCTGGCCCCGTGTCAAAAGAGGGTGCTAATCACGGTAGCCTAGGCCTGCCTAACCGAAAACAGGCTCCACTGAGGTTCAGTGTGACTTACTCCTAGGTAAGTGGGTGGAGAAGCCTACCCCAGCCAATAGTTTGCTTGCAGGTCATAACAACAAATAAAATAATAAATATTAACACTAAAATGCCATTGGGGCCCAGATAAGAGAGTTGCGGGTGCATGAAATGTTTATTTCTTACTGGGTGGGAAGGTCATAACAGGAAATAATTGAGAAGCACTGTTTTAGGGTAATGAAATTTTAGGGTAACAAAATCGATGTTTTTATTGGTGTTTTCTATGTTGTTCTTGCTAGCATGCTGCTCCAACTCAAAAAAATAACATCAAATGTTCACGATTGATAGCTGTTCAATGTACCTGTCCACCGCCTTCTGCCGCACGAATCCCAGCGACCGGTTAGGTCCCACAGAGTTGGCCTTCTCTGGGTCCCGTCGACTAAACAATGTCATTTGGCGGGACTCAGGAGAAGAGCCTTCTCTGTGGCGGCCCCGACCCTGTGGAACCAGCTCCCCACAGATATCAGAGTTGCCCCCACCCTCCTTGCCTTTCGCAAGCTCCTTAAAACCCACCTCTGTCGTCAGGCATGGGGGAATTGAATTTTTTCCCCTTCCCCCTAGGCTTATAGAATTTATACATGGTATGCTTGTTTGTACCTCAACTCTCAGCCAGGATCTAAAAGTTGCCAAGTTTGAAAAACACTGCCATAATATTTTAAAAGGCTAAAAAAAAAAAAAAATCAAATCCACACAATAACCCTCACTCTTCTTCCTTTTTCCAAGGCACACAATTTCAAACTTGGCATAATCTTGGAATCTCCCAGATAAGATCTTTCCCAGGCCCCTTAACCAGGGACCTATAGGCTAAACCCGTGATGGCGAACCTATGGCACGTCTGCCACTGGTGGCAAGTGGAGCCATATCGGAGGGCATGCAAAGTGTTGCCCCATGTCAACTCCAGCATGCATGTGCATGCTAGCCAGCTGATTTTTGGCCTTGGGGAAGGGCATTTCACCCTCTGGAGGTTTCAGGGAAGCTTCCTGAAGCCCCAGAGTGTGAAAAATAGCCTAATGGGCAAACTGGAAGTTTGGAAAAGGGACTTCCGTTTTGCCTGTTGTGCTGTTTTTCGCACTCTGGAGCATCAGAAAGCTTCCCCAAAGGCTCCAGAGTGCAAAAAACAGCACAACGGGCAAACATGAAGTCTGTTTATTTCAAACTTCCGGTTTGCCAATTTTTTTCAGTCCCAGGCCTGTGCGCGTTGATTGGGATGGGGGGATTGTACGGCTGCACAGGGGCAGTGTGGGGGAGGGAATGGGCATGGGAACATGCGTGCATGCTAGCACATGCACACATACCCTTTTGACATGCGAACCAAAAAAGGTTCGCCATCACTGGACTAAACTAAAATCTTTCCTATGCAAAGCACATATCTCCTCCCTACAACCATAACCCCCCGCCGCAAAAAATATGACAGCTGCTGCTGGTAAAATACAAATAAATCATTTTTTTTTAAAAAAAAATTTGCATCCCTATTAAATAATTCTGAAAGGCCCAGATCACCTACAGCCCTGCTTTTTTTAAAAAAAAAAATGCTTCCAAACCTCCCAGGATATGACTTTTAACATAAGAACATAAGAAGAGCCAGGCTGAATCAGGCCAAAGCCCATTGAGTCCAGCATTCTGTGTCACACAGCGGCCCACCAATTGTCCAAGGGGATCTTGAGCAGAAAGAGAAGGTAAGACCCTTCCTTTCCCTTGACCCCCAACAAATGGTACCCAAGGGAATCCTGCCTGACTCAACCAACATAGAGACGGCACTTGGACATCCGTTTCAATAACCACTGATACACTTGGCATCCACGAATCTGTCTCATCCTGCCTTGAAGCTATCAAGGCTGACAGCTGTCACGACCTCTTCTGGAAGTGAATTCCATAAACCAAGGACCCTCTGGGTGAAGAAATATTTCCCTTTATTTGTCCTCGCTTTCTATGAGTTTTAGGGAGTTCCCCTCTCGTCCTAGTATTGTGTGCTAGAAATAAGAATTTTTCTCCCTTTGCTCATATAAAGATAGTTCTGGAGGGGGTGGAGGCTCAATAATTTAGCTCTGTGCTTTTCTTTTAGCCTTCCAGTTTTGATCCCCCTGTTGTGCTCTGTGTGAATCTGGAGCTATTACGTTATCCTCACAGTGGTTGTCCACAGCTTTCCGTCTGCTACCTGAGGGATTCGTCCTCAAAATCTATAATCCAATTTCGGCAGTAAACCCAAGAACAAGAGGTTTATCACGGGAACCGTGTCCTAGAAAAAGAAGCACTAACTCATTTGCTAGACTTCACTGCAGCTTTACCGGCTGAAGCACAAATAGGTCCTTCCTGAATGTGTTTATAGGCTTATTTGTACACAATGGCTTCTAATGCTTTTGGGTTGTAGGGCTGGAGAAGACTCTTGGGTCACATTTTTAAAAAAAATTTCTCCACTTTTAGACAGTGCAATATCATATACCTTCAATTTTCAATACAATACAATGAATTTACATTTACATTCAGTATTTATCATCCCACAAAATGTTGCCTCCTTTACTTTTATCACCTGGAAAACTTTCATATAGACTTTTTCAATATCATTATACAGACTTGCAATACTATTTGCTATTTCTTCTCATCAATTTGCTTTCCCTTAACTATTAAATGTTATTACATTTAGGCCAAAGTGATTATTTTCAATTGTCATGCATCCTTATTTACTTGTTTAAAATTTCTTTACCCTTATGATATATTAATTGTCTTTCAAAAAGATAAAGGGCTGGAGAAGACTCTTGAAGAGTCTATAAGGAGCTCCCGTCAATCAATCAATGCCCCCAAAAATCAGCTCTGTTCTTGGAAGGAGAGATCCTGTAGCCAAAGCTCAAATACTTTGGGCCAATAAATGGAGAGAGGAGGACTCCCTGGAAAAGACCCCGATGCTGGGAAAGATGGAAGGCAGAAGGAGGAGGAGGACAGCAGAGAAGGAGATGGTTAGACAGTGTCATTGATGCAACAGATGTAAATTTGGGGAAACTCCAGGAGCCAAAGGAGGAGAGGAGAGTCTGGAATGCTATAGTCCATGGCAGCGGTCCCCAAACTACGGCCCGCGGGCCGCATGTGGCCCGCTGAGGCCATTTATCCGGCCCATGGGTGAATGACAGGAGCACAGGTACATACTTTTCTTTTAATTAAATTATCTCCTTAATGTTCCTTCAAAAAGTACAACACCAATTGTATTTCTAACTTATTAACCATTATGCCTTCTTTCTTTATACATTTTTCTATAAACCAAGAAAACCTTGTATAGCCAATCAGATGTTAACAAAAGAAAATTAAAAACAAAACATAAACATATATGAATTTCAAATTTCTTTCCCCCCCCTCTAAATAGTATGTTCCCATTTTGTTTTTTACTTTAAAATAAGGTATGTGCAGTGTGCATAGGAATTTGTTCATAGTTTTTTTTATAGTCCAGCCCTACAACAGTTTGAGGGAAAATGAACTGGCCCCCTGTGTAAAAAGTTTGGGGATCCCTGGTCCATGGGGTTGTGAAGAGTCAGACATGACTTAGCGCTCTGCAGGTTTTCCAAACCCATTGCGCACCCCATTTTTTGCAAAAAAGGCCCCCATTTTTCACAAAAATGGGATGCAGGGGTGTTGTGAGGGTTCCTTGTCCACCTCTGGTAATGTTAGATTCTGAGGAGAATGAGCCAGATCCCTCTGGATACCCAGGGAAAGTGGGGTTGCCAGCTGATGCAGAGAGTGAGAGTGATGGAGAAATAGACATGGATGAACCTGAGGAACCACCAGAGGGGGCTGATATAACAATGGGGGATTGGTCCCAGTGAGAGGATGAAGGAGACATTAAAGTGGATGAGACACTCTTAGATAGAAACATAGAAACATAGAAGGCTGACGGCAGAAAAAGACCTCATGGTCCATCTAGTCTGCCCTTATACTATTTCCTGTATTTTATCTTAGGATGGATATGTGTTTATCCCAGGCATGTTTAAATTCAGTTACTGTGGATTTATCTACCACCTCTGCTGGAAGTTTGTTCCAAGGATCTACTACTCTTCCAGTAAAATAATATTTTCTCATGTTGCTTTTGATCTTTCCCCCAACTAACTTCAGATTGTGTCCCCTTGTTCTTGTGTTCACTTTCCTATTAAAAACACTTCCCTCCTGAACCTTATTTAACCCTTTAACATATTTAAATGTTTCGATCATGTCCCTCCTTTTCCTTCTGTCCTCCAGACTATACAGATTGAGTTCATTAAGTCTTTCCTGATATGTTTTATGCTTAAGACCTTCCACCATTCTTGTAGCCCATCTTTGGACCCGTTCAATTTTGTCAATATCTTTTTGTAGGTGAGGTCTCCAGAATTGAACACAGTATTCCAAATGTGGTCTCACCAGCGCTCTTTACAGCGGGATCACAATCTCCCTCTTCCTGCTTGTTATACCTTTAGCTATGCTGGCCACTCCCAGCAGGTATAAAAGCAAAGGATCTTGGGAAATTCTGGGTGGGGTTTCAACGTTGATTCATTGATGCTGTGTTAGAGCTGGGGTGCTCAAAAATGCCCCCAAAAAACCTGATTTCTGCTTTGCAAAAGTTCTTTGCTAGATGCTGCATGCCTGTTAGAAATTGGTGATCTGAGTTTTATCCTCTATGATTCATTCTCTGTTTTATCTTGCTGGAATGCAATTAGGCTGAAGTTGGCAGCTTATTCCCTGAACGTTTAAAGAAACCTGCTTTCTGCCTGTAAATGCTGCTTGTTCAAATAAAGAGTGTAATTCAAAGCTGAAATAGTGGGTTTTAGCCATTTGTTTCAAAGTCCGGGATAGAAGAATGGGTTGGGCTTCAGGAGGCCACAAATGGCTGCATTCAGTGTATAAGACACAATAACATTTCCACCCTCCTTTAGGGAGGAAAAAGTTGTGTCTTACACTCTGAAAAATACATTAAATCTAAATTAACAAGCAAGCAAATGAATACTTATGCCATCTTTGTTATCTTTTCAAGGTTGAGTCAAGAAATTTCCTTGCCACAACATAAATTATTTGCAGCAAACCTTCCAGAGAACTATGCTGTCCCGGTTAGATAATGTAATTTTGCAATAAAATCAGGGCTGGCGCTTCTTTTGGTAAAAAAAAACAGGACTGTTGTATTTATTTGTTTATTTTATTTTATTTAGAAATAAGAGGCCCAGTGGGCACTAAGATTGGTATCCATGGTGATTTCATTTTGAAAACCTGTTTTCCATTTCAAAAAGAAGCCTGGGGAAATGTTTTCTGAATTATTTACAGTAATACATTGGGGAAGGATAATGCCCTTTGTGTTTGCTTAATAGGTGGTTAACATGGGATTTTCTCCCCCGTTTTTCTAATGCAAACAATAACCTTTCAACACCGCCACTGCTTAGAATAAAGTCATTTTCCTCCCAGGATTAATTTATAAGGGGGCATAAATGCAGGAATTCAAAATCCTTTCCTCTTAGATTTCTTATATTTAAAAAAAGGCATATACAGTGATCCCTCGATTAGCACGGTCTCGATTAGTGCGAAACGCTACAACACGGTTTTTCACAAAATATTAATTAAAAAATACTCCACTTTTTTTTTTGCTATACCACGGTTTTTCCCACCCGATGACGTCATACGTCATCACCAAGAGTCACTTCTCTGTCTCTTTCTCTTTCTTTCCTGTCACTATGCTTCAATCATTTTCTCATTTCTCTTTTTTCTCCCCTTTTTTCTATCATTTCTCTCTCTCTTTCTTCCTCTCTCACACTCTCTTCCTCCCTTCTCTCTCCCCCCCTCCACTTGCCCACGAGAAGAAAAAAAGCAACCTCTGCCGGGCAGCTCCCCTTGTGCCCCCGCTTTGTGCCTGCCTCTTTTGGGGATTTTTTTTCTTTTCTTTTTTGCGCTGGACGCGGGAGCTGTTGGGGAGGGCTCTGCCGGGAAGGCCTCTCAGCTGCAGAGCCGAATGGGGGCGGAGGCAACAGCGGAGCCCGGCGCTGGGGCCATGCGAGGCTGTTCATCCAGGGGGGCGTGGACTGGCAAGTCGCCCTCCTTTCTCTCTCTTTCTCAAGATCGCTTGCCGCTTGCCTATTGCAGCGAAGGAGGCGAAGCAAGGCTCCAAGCTGCAAAGCGGCAAGCAGCAAGCGATCTTGGGGTTTCCCCTTTGCCTGGGCGGCGGGAAGACCAAGGGAAGGTTCCTTCAGCTGCCCAACACCTGATCCGCTCCGCAGCGCGGCAGCAGCGAGGAGCCGAAGATGGGGTTTCCTCTTTGCCTTTACCCCATCTTCGGCTCCTCGCTGCTTCCGCGCTGCGGAGCAGATCAGCTGTTGGGCGGCTGAAGGAAACTTCCCTTGGTCTTCCCCGCCGCCGACACGCAAACTCCACCATCTGCGCATGTGCGGCCATGAAAAAAATGGCGCACATGCGCAGATGGTGGTTTTTACTTCCGCATCCAGTATAACGCGGAAATCGGTTAGCGCGGGAGGTCTTGGAACGTAACCCCCGCGCTAACCGAGAGATCACTGTACAGTGATACCTCGTCTTACAAACGCCTTGTCATACAAACTTTTCAAGATACAAACCTGGAGTTTAAGATTTTTTTGCCTCTTCTTACAAACTATTTTCACCTTACAAACCCACCGCTGCCGCTGGGATGCCCTGCCTCCGGACTTCCGTTGCCAGTGAAGCACTCATTTTTGCACTTTTGGGATTCCCCTGAGGCTCCCCTCCATGGGAAACCCCACCTCCGGACTTCCGTATTTTTGTGATGCTGCAGGGAAATCCCAGCAGTGGAAAAACAGGTGCTTCGCTGGCAACGGAAGTCCGGAGGTGGGGTTTCCCAGCGAGAGGAGCCTCAGTGAAATCGCAGCATCGCAAAAACACAGAGGTCTGGAGGTGGGGTTTTGAGGACTTCGGTGCTTTTGCGATGCTGCGATTTCACTGATGCTCCCTTCGCTGGGAAACCCCACCTCCGGACTTCCGTTGCCAGCAAAGCGCTTGTTTTTGCGATGCTGAGATGCAAAAACACAGAAGTCCGGAGGTGGGGTTTCCCATGGAGGGGAACCTCAGGGGAAATCCCAGCAGCGCAAAAACAGGCGCTTCAGCTGGCAAAAGGGGTGAATTTTGGGCTTGCACGCATTAATCACTTTTCCATTGATTCCTATGGGAAACATTGTTTCGTCTTACAAACTTTTCACCTTAAGAACCTCGTCCCGGAACCAATTAAGTTTGTAAGACAAGGTATTACTGTATTTTAAAACAATGATTAGAAAAATCAACCGGCTAGGGAATTCTGGGAGATAAAATCCCTCTGCCTTAAAGTTGCTAAGTTTGGGAAACATTGGATTAGAGAAAGTACAAGCCCTATATCACATCACAGTCATATCAATAGGCAGTTCCAGAACCAGCAAAATCCGGGGGCCAGGGGGGGCAGAATGGATCTGTCCTCAGTGTGGAAGGGATTGCCGTTCTCGGATTGGCCTTTTTTAGCCACACTAGATGCTGTTTTAGGAACTCTTTCCAGGGCACAATACCACAGTCCCGTGATGGCAAACCTATGACACACATGCCACAAGTGGCACATGGAGCCATAATGGTGAGGATGTGAATTCAGGTCCAGTGCATATGTGCACACTGGCCACCTGATTTTTGGGTCTTCTGGGAGTCGGGAAACAGCCTGTTTTCAGCCTCCAGAGGGCATGGGGGAGGCCTGTTATTTACTTTTCCTAAGCTCCAGAGCCTTTGTAGCAGCCTGGGGAGGGCAAAAACATCCCCACCATCCCATGGAGGCCTTTTAAAGGCTAGAAACGGCCCATTTCCCAACTTGAAATGGGACATTTCCGTCCTCCGGAGAGCCTCCAGGAGGATGGAGAAGGCTGTTTTCACCCTTCCCAGGCTCCTAGAAAGGTTCTGAATCCTGGGAGAATGAAAAATAGGCGTGTCATTGCATGCCGGGAGGAGAGCTCACACATGCATGCATGGGGGGGGCATGGTATTATGGGTGTGGGCACACACATGCCTGAAGGCCCCCCTCCGCCACCCCTTTTGTCATGCGAACTAAAAAGGGTTCACCATTACTGCCATAGTCTTTGGAGACTGAAGGTTGCCAGTGAATGATATCAACTAAATAAAGGTAGCCCTCGACTTATAACCATTCATTTAGTGACCGTTCAAAGTTACAACAGCACTTATGGCCGTTTTTCCAACCTTGCAGCATGCCCATGATTAGGTGATCAAAATTGACAACTGGAACATTTCCATAACAATTGTAGTGCCCTGGGGAGAGTCACAGGATTCCCCTTTTGCCAACTCCTGACCAGCACAGTCAATGGAGAAGTCGGATTCACTTAACAACCGTGTTAACAACCATGTTAACGCAGGAGATAGAAAAAAACCCCGAATTTTATCTACTGGGTATAACTAATCAGAAATATAAGAAAGAAATTTTACATTTAGTTATTCATATTTTGACAGCGGCCAGGATAGTATATGCACAAAATTGGAAAGGGGAAAATATCCCCAAAGAAGAGGAGGTTATTAAGAAAATATTAGACTGCGCTGAAATGGATATGATGACAAGACAGTTAAAGACCAAGAAGAAACAGAATTTTATGAGATTTGGAATAAAGTGTATATATGGATAAATAATAATAAGAAGTAAAAGTAAAAAGAATAGGAGAATTGCAGAAGTATGGATATGATTTAAACTTTGTGTTGGATGTAGTTTATATATGAAGATTTATTATATAAGGTTAAACAAGTTTCTTCTTTTCATTTAAAGTAATAAGTAGAGTTATAGTATTAACAATGTATTCTTTTTTCTGTATCGAAATTTAACTTCTAGAATAAGTTAAATGTATATTTGTCAGTTTTGTCTATTTTACGAAAATTAATAAAATTTATTGAAACAACAACAACAACCGTGTTAACTAATTGAACAACTGCAGTGATTTATTTAACAACTGTGGCAAAAAAGGTTGTAAAATGAGTCACAACTCACTTAACAATTGTCTCCCTTAGCAACAAAGGATTTGGACTCAATTATGGCCGGACTATCTGCATTTAACCGATTAACTCAATCTATTTCCTGGCATCGCATAATTGATTGACTGATTATGTATTATCAAGTGGTTGCTAAGTCTTAGGTGTCAATTTATAATCATTTCATCTTGCATTGAGCCTTTTTGTCTTCATGCTTCTTGTTCCCATTATAATTTTTTGTACCTTCACACTCCCCCACCCCGCCGGTGACATCACCAATTAGTTATCATCCCAAAGGATTCAGTCTAGCCGCATCGAAAACACCATTAATTCTCTGAAAGCTGTCTCCAGCATTATGTAGTGTGCCAACAGACCAGAGAGGCCATCATCTGGCATGACATCATGATAATTTTATATTTTCTATCCAACTGTTTTTCTTGGTAAACAGTAATAATAGAGGAGTGTTTTATTATAGCCAAGGGGAGGGGGAGAAAAAGAAGAAGAAGAAGCTGCTGGTAGTGATGGAGGAGGAGATAAAGAAGTTGGATGAGAAGAAGAAGAAAGAGGAGGAGGAGGAAGAAGAGAAAAAGGAGGAGGAGGAGGAGGAGAAAGAGAAGAAGGAAAAGGAGAAAAAGGAGAAGAATGGATGAGAAAAAGAAGGAGGAGGAGAAAGAAAAGAAGAGGAGAAAATGGAGGAGGAGAAGGGATGAGAAAAAGGAGGAGATGGGAGGAGAAAAAGAAGGAGAAAGAAAAGAAGAGGAGGAGAAAAAGGAGGAGATAGGAGAAGAAAAAGAAGGAGGAGGAGGCGAAGTAGTAGTAGTAATAGTAGTAGTAGTAGTAGTAGTAGTAGTAGTAGTAGTAGTAGTAGAAGAAGAAGAAGAAGAAGAAGAACAACAACAACAACAACAGCAACTTTCATTTCTCCCTCAAGAAGCTTCATGGGTTTTTTTGCATTTATCATATTTATTGTTACTACTTTTCCTAAGAGCTCTCCAGGCTACTTGGGGTTTTATTCCTACCATCAGGGTCACCTATATCAGGGTGCAAATGGGGATGGAATCTTCTTGGAACTGCTTCAAGGACTGCGAGGGGGGGGGCATTCAAACCTTGGTCATGTGACCATGAAGATGTTGCAATGATCGTAAGTGTGAAAAATGGACTTGACACACTCTTTTCAATTATGGTAGAACTTCCAATGGTCACTAGGCGTTGTAAGTCGAGGACCACCTGTATAACTGGGGACATGTGAAGGATGGATGTCAATTCTTGCATGTCTTTGTAACAACTCTATGCAGGACCCTTTGCAGACTGTTGGATAGACTTAGCCCTGAAGGAAGCTGCTTTCAGCCTCGTGATACAGACACAAAGTAAAGTATAAGAAAGTCATGATTTTCTCCCTGCTGGAAAGCTGGTAGTGGCTCTGTAATGTCTCCCTGAAGTCCTAGATTAAGTTTACACATTAACCCTGATTATGTGGCATCAAGTTGGCAATGACTCAGTTTTGTTGTAGTCTCTGTAGAGACAGGATAGAAACATAGAAACATAGAAGTCTGACGGCAGAAAAAGACCTCATGGTCCATCTAGTCTGCCCTTATACTATTTTTTGTATTTTATCTTAGGATGGATATATGTTTATCCCAGGCATGTTTAAATTCAGTGACTGTGGATTTATCTACCACGTCTGCTGGAAGTTTGTTCCAAGGATCTACTTCTCTTTCAGTAAAATAATATTTTCTCATGTTGCTTTTGATCTTTCCCCCAACTAACTTCAGATTCTGTCCCCTTGTTCTTGTGTTCACTTTCTTATTAAAAACACTTCCCTCCTGGACCTTATTTAACCCTTTTAACATATTTAAATGTTTCGATCATGTCCCCCCTTTCCCTTCTGTCCTCCAGACTATACAGACTGAGTTCATTAAGTCTTTCCTGTATAGTCTGGAGGACAGAAGGAAAAGGGGGGACATGATCGAAACATTTAAATATGTTAAAGGGTTAAATAAGGTCCAGGAGGGAAGTGTTTTTAATAGGAAAGTGAACACAAGAACAAGGGGACACAATCTGAAGTTAGTTGGGGGAAAGATCAAAAGCAACATGAAAAAATATTATTTTACTGAAAGAGAAGTAGATACTTGGAACAAACTTCCAGCAGATGTGGAATGCTGTGCTAGATCAAGTGAAGTGATCTTGACTTTAAAAGCAGGTAAAAATCAGTCCGACAGCAACGGCAGGCGTAATTTTTCAGGAAGGTTCTTTATCCAAGGAGGAATATACCAAGCATTAGAGTCAATAAAGCTACGGTTATTTTAAAAAATGTACTGCATCATTTGAAACTTTCAAAATAAGAGTTTTGGGTGGGGGGGAAACAACTCCTGGCCAATTTTGGAAAGTAATACTTATCTTCCTGCAAATACCTACTTTCAGTAGGCTGGTGTATCGATAGGTGTCATCTGACAACTGAAGGTTTCGACAGCCTTAATCTACTTTTTCATTTTAGAAAAATGAAATAAGGAAAGGGAGCTAGGAAAATAATATATCCCATTTGAAAGCCACTGCAAATTAAGACTTGTTGGAGTAACGTTTTTCAGAAGCTAGCTGATCAAGATAGCCAGAGCAGCTAACCAGCCTGCCTCAAACCAGGATATCAGGAAACTTTATCTAGAAGATAATTGAAGACACATACTGCAGAGGTCCTTAGGAAAATATTTACTTCTTTTGTAGCAAAGCTACACTAACTGTTTAAACTGTAGCTCTCTCTTGAGCAGTTACTATACAAAGTACAGTACTCACAATTCCCTATCTACTATTCTCAGTTACAATATTTAGCTAGTCTTCAGCCACCGCAAGCCACAATAATTCACAAGCCACTCTAAACCATACTAAGCCACAATACCACCAAGCCACACCTATGCAAAGGTGCATTAGGTATATATTCTTTTGTCAGACAATCAGATTATATTACAATCTGCATATTCACCGTGACTAAGCAGTTTTACATTGTTAAAGTTATTACAATTCTTCTCTCTGTGGCTTGGAATAATGCATCAGGTAGGCCCCAATCCCGACAAGACTTTCGAGACTTTTTGAAAGTCTTCAAGATTACTTTTCATCAAGTAAAATGACTCCATAATATATCATGTAATTAGACCTGTCAGAAATGGAAGACCGAGGGAATAACAGAATAACTCACTACTCTTCAGTCCTATCACCTTTTCAATCTGCAGTGTTGTAGCCCCCATAATTTCTGAAAACAAACTGTTCCATTGGTTGATTGTTCTCATCTTAGGAAACTTCTCAATAGTTCTATGTGGCTTCTCTTCTTGGCTAGTTTCCATATGTTGTTTCTTGTCTTGCCTTTTGGTGCTTTGGAAAATATTTAACCCCCTCTTCTTTGTAGACAGTCTTCCAATATTGGAACACGGCTATCATTGAGGTTTTGCTAATGGCCCAATGGCCAGGTTCAAATTGTCTTACTTTGGGCACCTTAAATGAATAAGGTTCTAATGTTTGGAGAAGTGGAAGGAAAGAGAAGACAAGCAAATTCCATTACAGTGGCAATTGCTCCACTGTTGGAATATTTGAAGCATCAGGTTGGAGACAGATTGACCTGAACCTAATATCTATCTAATGTGGTCACTAAAAGTCAACACAGGCCTGTTGGCACATAATCAATCAATCATGACATGGCTATTCTACTGCATCCATTTGTACATCCTACAAAAAAACAAGAGGATTGAATTATGCCTGATTTATGAACAGTTCACAAAACACAATTTCTTATATTGAAATTTCAATCTGTGTTGGCTCCCTGGTTAGAGTGCAGTACTGCAAACTACTTCTGCTGATTGCCGGCTGCCTGCAATTTGGCAGTTCTGATCTCACAGGCCCAAGGTAGACTCAGCCTTCCATCCTTCCGAGGTGGGTAAAATGAGGACCCAGAGTGTTAGGGACAATAGGATGGCTCTGTTAAAAAGTGCTATTGCTAACATGTTGTAAGCCGTCCTGAGTCTAAGGAGTCTAAGGCATTAAAAAAAATTGGATAAATAGATAAATAAATAAATTCCCAGAAATTAATCCAAAGCCTTGCCTCACTGCTTGGGGGGATGGTGGTTTTCAAGGACTTACAGAAGGCCTATCGAGTTGAAACCCTCCAAACCTGTTCCAAAGGACAGGTGCCATAAAAAAGAAGATATAGTATCCACCTGAGTTCTACCAGGTGGTCTTCTTTCACAGAAAGGAGTTGAGATGAACATGAAATTGGCAGCTCTAGAAGCTGAATAAATAAATCGAACAAATAAATAGATGAGATATTTTCTCCCAGATATTGGGAAAGATTGTAAACTTTGAACTGAACCTGGCCGCAGCCAACATTATTCTGTTCCTCAGTTGCCACAAAGAGGGGAAAGGAAGTTGGAATGCATTACTAGACACAACAGAGAGCTTTCTCCAGAGAACCAAGGTCGTCTCTACTGGCAACCGATAAGGTTGGGGAAGGAGTGCCTGAAGAGCCCGCAAATTAACCCAATTGGCCAACGTAACCTGTGACATTTGGGGATGGAGTTATTTCCCAGTTTAGTTATATTGAAACCATGGGGAAAAATGCAGATTTAGCTTTCCATTGAAGCTCTACCAATATGATGTACTCATTAAAGAAAACCTTTAAGAAAAAAACCAAGTCTCAGAGTTCTGATTTGCTTGGGTATGTTAGTCGGAGTCTTGACAGTGAGGTTGGAGCATAGTGATTGTGATATTTTTAATATATTGGGAGTGTTGCTTTAAGGTTCTGGGGGCAGTTTACTTATCCAAGTATTATTATTGTTTATGTTCTTATCTTTGCCGTGGTGAATCACCCAAAGTTATGACTCATAAGATCGGTGGCCATAGAAGGCTCATTTACAAACAAACCACTAGTCTCCATTTGTCAAGGACACTACAGATATCTATACTTCTTCAAGTATTTTTTATTGTCTACCTGCGTCCACCCACACATTTTAAACTGAACTGGCAAAGGTTGTCCTTTTTACTCTCTTTCTGGCCAATTATGTCACAAGAAGAGGAAACAGGACTAAACAGCAGTAATAATAACAGCATGAAAGACAGGAACTCAACCATGGAGTCTGTAGAGAGTAAGGAAGATAGCCTTGACAGAGACGAGCTAGATCAGTTATTAAAGTGACAAGGAGAAACATATAGTTTAAGTCGGAAACAACAGAAAGGCATGTGCAAATTGTCAGGCAGACAACTCCTTAATTCACATGAGCATTAGGGGATGAGGAGGGGTGACGTACAGCTAGGTTTGATTATTGTTATTATAGTCATGGTGGCACCGTAGTTGGAATACAGAATTGCAGACTCATTCTGCCAAGTGCCAGCAGTTCGAATTTCACCCGCTCGACTCAGCATTCCATCCTTCCAAGGTTGGTGAAATGAGGAGCCAGATTGTTGGGGCAGTAGATTGATCCAGTAAATCGCTTTAAAAGTGCTGCATAGGTCTCCAAGTGATAGTGCTAAATACTATAATCCAGTGACAGCAAACCTTTTTTTCCTTGGGTGCTGAAAGTGTTCTCATGCAGTATTATTATTATTATTATTATCATCATCATTATTAATATTATTATTATTTATTAGATTTGTATGCCGCCCCTCTCCGTAGACTCGGGGCGGCTTACAGCAATGATAAAAACAATATACATAATGACAAATCTAATAGTTAGAATCTAAAATAACAATAATACATTTAAAAAGTCTAAAAAACAAGAAACCCCAATACTGTATATAAAAACATACATAGTCATATCATACACAAAAAACTACATAGGCAGGGCGAGATGTTTCAGTTCCCCCACGCTTGACGACAGAGGTGGGTTTTAAGGAGTTTACGAAAAGCAAGGATTGTTGGGGCAGTAGATTGTAGGGGGCAGTTCTAATCTCTGGAGGGAGCTGATTCCAGAGGGTCGGAGCCGCCACGGAGAAGGCTCTTCCCCTGGGTCCCGCCAAACGACATTGTTTAGTTGACGGGACCCGGAGGAGACCAACTCTGTGGGATCTAACCGGTCGCTGGGATATGTGCCCACACCCATAATTCAATGCCCTCCATGCCCCCAGTGCATGCATGCATGACCCCATGCTGTCCCGCCCCATGCACGTGCAACCCTCTTTTCTCCCCGTGCATGCGTGAAAGACCCTTCCCCCGCACCCCATTGTTGGCCTAGCAGGCCCCCATGAAACCTCTGGAGCTGGAAATGGCCCATTTCCAGACTTCCAGTAGGCCCATTTTTTGCCTTCCCCAAGCTCCGGAGGCTTTTGTGGAGCCCAAGGAGGATGAAAAGGGCCTCCCCCATCTCTCTGGAGGCCAGAAACAGCTCATTTCCCAACTTCCGGTAAGCCCAGTAGGCCCAGTTTTTACCCTCCCCAGGCTCCAGAGCCTTTCTTGGTGCCTGGGGAGGCAAAAACGGGCTCCCCTGCCCATCGGAAGCCTCAAACAGTCAATTTACTGACTTACGGTGGGTCCCTTTTTTGTCCTACCCAGGCTCTAGAGCAGACCTGGGCAAAGTGTGGCCCGGGGGCCAGATACGGCCCGCCCGCTGTCTGTGACCGGCCTGTGGAGGTTGGAAGGAAGGAAGGAAGGAAGGAAAGAGAAATGAAGGAAGGAAGGAGAAATGGAGGGAGGAAGGGAGGAAGGAGAAATGGAGGGAGGGAGGGAGGGAGGAAAGAGAAAGGAAGGAAGGAAGGAGAAATGGAGGGAGGAAGGGAGGGAGGAGAAATGGAGGGAGGGAGGGAGGAAGGAAGGAAGGAGAAATGAAGGGAGGAAAGAAGGAAGGGGTGGGCAATTAATTTATAATTATAATATAATTATAATATATAATATAATATCATTATAACACATAATATAATTATAACATATAATATAATATAATTATAATATATAATATAATATATATATATAATTATAATTTATAATTATAATATAATTAACTCAGTTCTACCCAATAATATAGTATTGGGTAGAACTGAGTTAATTACCGGTATATTAATCCGCCCCTCTAAAACCATCCCAATTTCTCATGCAGCCCCATGGCAAAATTAATTGCCCACCCCTGCGCTAGAGGCTTTCTTGGAGACTGGGGAGGGTGAAAATGGCCTCTCCCTCCAAGGCAGGAAATGTCCTCCCAGAGCCTCCATGCCCTGTACTTACCTGGCATCCAAAACGGGCTGCATGGAGACTCCTGGGAGGGGAGGTATGGTCAGGGCCGGCCAAAACTCAGATGCCCCGCTGAGCATGGGCAATGGCTTGCGTGCCCACAGATATGGCTCCATGTGCCACCTGTGGCACACGTGCCATAAAGTTGGCCATCACGTCTGTAGTCAATACTAACAACGTTAATAACATTTTAGTCTTCTGGTCGATTGGATTTCTTGGCCTACACCATGGGGCTGACGACATTTTAGCCTTCTCCAAACTGAAACTAGCAATATCTCATGGTCCCGTGAGACCTTCTCACACAATCGGAAAATAACCACAACAGCACTCAGGATTCCGCAACAGCATTGTGCTGACCTTGTGAGAACACAGTCATGAATCACTCATTTTTAATCACTACTTGGCATAGTCCTTCATGATGTCCTACTGCTTTGGATGATTAACACTACATAGTCATCTGAATGTGGAAGAACAATGTGATCAGTTATTCATTGGGAACAAAAGATAGAGAGTAGAAGAAAAATTGTGTGTGTTTGTGTGCTTTCTTTATGTGCGTGCTTGCTATATACAGTGTTCCCTCGATTTTCGCGGGGATGCGTTCCAAGACCGCCCGCGAAAGTCGAATTTCCGCGAAGTAGAGATGCGGAAGTAAATACACCATTTTTGGGTATGGACAGTATCACAAGCCTTCCCTTAACACTTTAAACCCCTAAATTACCATTTCCCATTCCCTTAACAACCATTTACTCACCATTATTACTGGTACTCACCATTGAATAAGACACTTAGTGATCCTGATATTTATAAACATAATTATTTATTAACAATAAATTTTTTTGGGTTATTTATTTGCAAAAATTATTAGTTTGGCGATGACATATGACATCATCGGGTGGGAAAAAACGTGGTATAGGAAAAAAATCGCTATTCGCGAAGTTTGAAGCCGCGAAAATCGAGGGAACACTGTACAGAAGACCGTCATTCTTCCATCCCTTTGTATTCCCTTGTCCACTTACTTGCACTTAATGTTTTCATGCTTTGATAACTTTTATTCTATCAATCATCTACAGCAGGGGTGTCAAATTCAAGGACCGGGGGCCGGATCCTGCCTGTGGGGTGCTTAAACCTGGCCCTCAGGGCCACCCTGGAAACAGCGAAGGACTGGCCCGCGGTGCCTCTACCAGTGAAAATGGAGCTCGGGAGAGCTGCATATTTTCGCGGGCAGAGGGTTTCTGGAGGCCGTCGCAGCCGAAAACGGAACACAGGAGCCTGTTTTCGCTGGCAGAGTGCTCAGGCTACCATAGGCGTCCCAGACACGGGTGACATCAAGCTGGCCACAGCTTGCTCCTCAGCCCCCAAGGTCAAACACAACCCTGATGTGGCCGTCAATGAAATTGAGTCCGACATCCTTGATCTACGATATGATAGTAATAGCACCAACCCATCTAAGAGGCAAGTAGTATGACTTCAAAAGGATAAGCACATAAGTACATAGAGTCCTGGCGTTATGACCATAGTTCCCTCTAAGCTGAGCAGTGAGCAATCGCTCACTTAAAAATCATCATCAACTCAGAGTTTTCCAAACCTGCCCAGAAGCCGAGAGGGAAAGAGTGAGAGGGAAGGAGAGAGAGAGGAAGAGAGGAAGAGAGAGAAACAGGTAGAAAAAAGAGAGGAAGGAAAAGAGAAAGAGAAAGAATGGGAGTAAGGAAGAGAGAAAGAAAATCAAAATCTAGTTTGAAACTAGCTCAACTATTTAAGTGGCATTTTGATATCGATAGAGTTGCCCTATTATGAGCTCACTGTTATAGACACACAGTACAGTACTTTATTTTGAAATTCTCTGAGGCAAAACAGGGTGGGTTTTTTATTTGTTTGTTTGTTTGTTTGTTTGTTTATTATTTCTGTGCCGCCCAGTCCCAAAGGGACTGCCGCTCAGACACTATACTTTTCCGCCCACCCACCCCAAAAAATTAGAGGGAACACTGGTTATGACCACAACTGAGCCCAAAAGTGAGACATTTAGTCAGGAGCTGGACAACCAGTACGTTATGTTATTATGGGATTGTCATCTGCAACTTTCCTATGGAGTTTCTGACAAGCAGAGTCAACGGGGAGAAGCCAGGTGTGCTTTAATGATGGCACAACTCACTTAACAATAGTGGTGATTTACTTTAACAATCATTGCAAAAAAAGGCCATAAAGTAGGGCACAACTCACCTGCCTTGTTTATCAAGGGAAAGTTTGGGCTAAACTGTCAAAAGTAACTGAATTTAAACATGCATGGGATAAACATATTATTATTATTATTATTATTATTATTATTATTATTATTATTTATTATTATTATTAATTTATTTATTAGATTTGTATGCCGCCCCTCTCCTAAGATAAAATACAGAAAATAGTATAAGGGCAGACTAGATGGACCATGAGGTCTTTTTCTGCCGACAGACTTCTGTGTTTCTAAGAGGGCTACCTGTATTTATTTACTGATTTTGGTGTAGTGGAATGTAGTCTGGATTCCGAGAAGGGCTGCATTCCAAAGCAGCACAAAACAGGGAAATGTAGATAGCTGGTTGAGAGGAAGACAGTTATGAAGACTCTTCCTTGGGAGTTCTGACAATTTATCTTTAATAGTGTAAGTAGTGAGGAGGAGGAGGAGGAGGAGTAAGTATCTTTCATAATATAGGTCAGGGGTAGGCAAAGTTGGCTCTTCTTTGACCTGTGGACTTCAACTCCCAGAATTCCTGAGCTACCATGATTTGCTCAGGAATTCTGGGAGCTGAAGTCCACAGGTCAAAGAAGAGTCAACTTTGCCTACCCCTGGTATAGGTAGTGAATAGTATACCGTATTTTTCAGACTATAAGACGCACTTTCTCCCCCATCACAAAAAGTGGGTGGAAATGATGGTGAGTCTTAGAGAGAGAGAATATTGCAGTGGAGGGGGAAGGGCGTTTGTGTAGTGCTGATCAATTGTATGCAGCGGGGATTGCTGCTGCCTATCTCTGCCTAGAACAGCTGATCAGTTGCATTCTGGGAAGCAAATCCAACAGCCAATCAGCAAAGGCTCCAATGTTTCCTGGCGGCGGCAGCAGCTCAGCTCAGTTGACCGATGGTGGGCGTAATGGAGCGGAGCTCTGACGAGCCGCATGCTAGGGCTGTGACAATTTATTTATTTATTTATTTATTGGATTTGTATGCCGCCCCTCTCCGGAGACTCAGGGCGGCTAACAGCAACAATAAAGCAGTGTACAATAGTAATCTAATACTAAAAACGATTATAAAACCCATTAATATAAAAAACCAAACATACATACATACATACCATGCATAGAATTGTAAAGGCCTAGGGGGAAGAGGATCTCAATTCCCCCATGCCTGATGGTACAGGTGGGTTTTAATCAGCTTACGAAAGGCAAGGAGGGTGGGTGCAATTCTAATCTTTGGGGGGAGTTGGTTCCAATGTGCTGAAGCTGACCAGGCTATTTTCTGTTAGCTAGCTAAAGTGCGCCTTATAGTCTGAAAAATATGGTAAGTATGCTATCTTTAATCAGTGATTTTCAACCTTTTTTGAGCCGCGGCACATTTTTTACATTTACGAAACCCTGGGGCACATTGAGCGGGGGGGGGGGGGGGGGGCGGCTAAAAAAAGTTTGGACGAAAAAATTCTCTCTCTCTTCCTCACCTTCACACTATTTTTTTCTCCCTCCCTTTCTTCCTTCCTTTCTCTTCCTTCCTTCCTCTTTTTTGCTCTCTTTCTCTCTCCCTCCCTCCCTCTATGTCTTTCTCTCTCTCCTTCCTTCCCTCCCTCTCTGTCTCTCTCTCTTGTTTTCTTTCTCTCTTTCTCTCTCTCTTTCTTTCTCTTGTTCTCTCTCTCTTTCTTTCTCTCTCTCTTATTCTCTCTCTCTCTCTCTCTTTCTTGCTTTCTCTCTCTCTTGCTTTCTTTCTCTCTGAGCTTCGCGGCACACCTGACCATGTCTCGCGGCACACTAATGTGCCACGGCACACTGGTTGAAAAACACTGTCTTTAATTGTTTAAGTAATGACATAGATTTTGTAAATTGTTAACTAACATAATTACTTTGTATTTTATTTTGATTTATTTTCCCTTTTTAAAAATGATGTTCAGGTTTATTAGATTTTAGAATCCCTAATTTGATAAAACAGATTGGAGTCTTATTTACGGATAAGAAACAAACTGGGGTCTGGTTTATCTCTTTTGTGAACTCCAAACAATCTTTTCCCTTACAATTTACACTCCTTCTGATGTTAGACCTCATTTTAATAAACATGTGTGATTTTATCCAGTCCAATCAACTTTCCACTTGCATTTTTTGGGTGTGTGTTAACTATAAAATGGAGTGAAACTTGGGGCTTGGGGGTGCTCTCTCTCCTTTTTCAGACAGATCCCACTTTATCAGGATACCCTAATAAGCTGCTTTTAATTATCTTCCGATTCAATTACTTAATTGGGAAGGTAAATCGAGGCAGAATCTAAGGCTAAATTTAGCGACCACATTTTCCCGAAAATAAGACATCCCCTGAAAATAAGCCCTGCCTGAAAATATTTAAATGGATGTGCAGCTGGTCCTCACCATTTTCTGACTAGGGTTAGGGAAGCAGAGCTGGAAATCAGGTAAGATGGCAAAAGGAGCCCCTTCATGCCCACCCTACCATTTGAGAAACACTGATTAATCTAATCTTCATTAATTAAATTAATCTTAACATCCAGCAATTTAAATAAGCCATGATGTGCAGTCCGGACAACAGTATTGTGTTCAGTAAGATATCGTTACATGTTCACAGAGCATACTGGGAAAAACCGATTGGTTGCCAATCAGTTTCCGGTCACAATTCAAAGTGTTGGTTATGACCTATAAAGCCCTTCATGGCACCGGACCAGAATATCTCCAGGACCACCTTCTGCTGCACGAATCCCAGCAACCAGTTAGGTCCCAAAGAGTGGGTCTTCTCTGGGTCCTGTCAACCAAACAATGTCGCTTGGCGGGACCCAGGGGAAGAGCCTTCTCTGTGGTGGCCCTGGCCCTCTGGAACCAACTTCCCCAGATATTAGAATTGCCCCCACCTTCCTTGCCTTTCATAAGCTTCTTAAAACCCACCTCTGCTGCCAGGCATGGGGGAACTGAGATACTCTTTCCCCCTAGGCCTTTAAAATTTTATGCATGGTATGTCTGTATGTATGATTGGTTTTTATATAATGGGTTTTTAACTGTTTTTAGTATTGGATTATTGTTATATACTGTTTTGTTGCTGTTGTTAGCTGCCCCGAGTCTGCGGAGAGGAGCGGCATACAAATCCAATAAATAAATAAGTAAGTAAGTAAGTAGGTAGGTAGGTAGGTAGGTAGGTAGGTAGGTAAGTAAGTAAGTAAACAAACAAACAAACAAACAAATAAAACTGGCCTTCTAAACAAGAGTAATCCAGGTCTCACTAACCTTTGGAAACAGTGAGAAGGTTTCGTTGTCAATTGTGAAGTAGTACAGAAATTCGCCATCGTACCAGACGCTCTTTCCCACCGGCGAATTTTGTTTCGTCATTGCAAAGAGATGGCTCGGATCACAACAGTCTTTGAGAAGCTTCCTGGGAGAAAAGGAGAGAAGGTAAAACAACCGTGGTAGATATTATGGGAAGAGGCATTTGTAAGCTTTCCGGAGCACAATCAGGCAAATTCTCAACCCAAAACTGGTGGTAGGATCAAGATCCAGATATTTATTATTTATTTATTTATTCGATTTTTATGCCGCCCTTCTCCTTAGACTCAGGGCAACTTACAACATGTTAGCAACAGCACTTTTAAACAGAGCCAGCCTATTGCCCCCACAATCCAGGTCCTCATTTTACCCACCTCGGAAGGATGGACGGCTGAGTCAACCTTGAGCCGGTGATGAGATTTGAACTGCTGACCGTCAGATCTACAGTCAGCTTTGGTGGCCTGCAATACAGCACTCTACCTGCTGCGCCACCCCGGCTTAATTGGATTTGTATGCCGCCCCTATCCATGGGCTCAGGGCGGCTATGGTCTCTTTATAGGAGGTCTGTAATTTTAAACGTTACTTGGATCTCCTTTTTTGAAGATAGGGATGACTGCCGCTAGCGGCACTAGGTTGGGTAAGGAGCTAGTCCTGAAGGATTTTAAAAAATATGTATGTTTAGAGTTACAGCCA
This sequence comes from Erythrolamprus reginae, assembly GCF_031021105.1. Lineage (NCBI taxonomy): Eukaryota > Metazoa > Chordata > Lepidosauria > Squamata > Dipsadidae > Erythrolamprus > Erythrolamprus reginae. The sequence continues at coordinate 90,769,702 of NC_091955.1, read as the reverse complement.
AGGTTGTGGAGAGAGTTTTTTAAGAAGTATGCACATAGTCCATCAAGTCCAATAGATAGAGATGCTTTTAGGTTGCGTAATGCCTTTCTAACATTATCTTCTGTAAAAATCGATTTGTGTTAGATTGTTTAATTTAGTTGTGGTATGACTAGGAAATATTGAGCATGAGACACTGCTGTTTACAAAGACTGAGCTGGAGAATGTGTTATATAAACTCCTATAAAAGTTTTTGGACACTAAAATGAATCCAGAGCTGTATGAGGAGTTACTTCTACCTCTCTTTTGTCATCTAAAGCAGGGTTTGAGGGGTAAAGATACTGATAAAATTGAATGGGTCCAAAAATGGGGTACAAAAACGGTGGAAGGTCTTAAGCATAAAACTTACCAGGAAAGACTTCATGAACTCAATCTGTATAGTCTGGAGGATAGAAGGAAAAGGGGGGACATGATAGAAACATTTAAATATGTTCAAGGGTTAAATAAGGTTCAGGAGGGAAGTGTTTTTAATAGGAAAGTGAACACAAGAACAAGGGGGCACAATCTGAGGTGAGTTGGGGGAAAGATTAGAAGCAACATGAGAAAATATTATTTTACTGAAAGAGTAGTAGATGCTTGGAACAAACTTCCAGCAGAGGTGGTTGGTAAATCTCCAGGTACTGAATTTAAACATGCCTGGGATAAACATATATCCATCCTAAGATAAAATACAGGAAATAGTATAAGGGCAGACTAGATGGACCATGAGATCTTCTTCTGCCGTCAATCTTCTATGTTTCTATGAGATGCCTCCAAAGACCTTGGCCGGTTCCTGCCATGTGCAACTAATGGGATGATTAATTCATCAGATGATAAATCACCCCCTTCTTTCTGTTCCTTTTGTTTCTAAGCCTACTTAGCGTCATATCTTTGCTAAAAATGGATTACATTTAAGCACCTGGAGATCACGAAGACAATACAGAAGGAGGAGATTCGCAAGCAGAAATTTGGATCATGTGGACTTAGGGGAAAGGAGGGGAGAATTGCAGAATGATCCAACCTTGTAATGTTACAGGGCAGAAGGCAGGCAGAAGCCTAATGCTGATTTATGGTCCCAACAGCATTTCCTGAAAGGAAAACACACTGACTTCAATGGGATTGACTCTTAGTTTAAATCGGAGAATAGCTGGCTGGGGAATTCTGGGAGTTGAAGTCCACAAGTCTTAAAGTTGCCAAGTTTGAAGGCCTCTGGTTTAAGTGGACACAAGATGCCCTTCCCTGCATCTGAATTATTTAAGATTCCTGTCACCATGTCAAGGAATGATCAAGCGTATTTGAGCATGCAAAGGTTGGTGCAATTTATGGGCTAGTGCAGTGATGGTGAACCTATGGCACGGGTGCCACAGGTGGCACGTGGAGTCATAGCTGCTGGGACGCGAGCTGTTGCCCTAGCTCAGCTCCAATTTGCATGTGTGTGTCGGCCAGCTGATTTTTGGCTCATACAGAGCCTCTAGGAGGGCATTTTTGGCTTCCAGAAAGCCTCCGGGGTGGGGGGAGAGGGGAAGCCCTTGGAGCTTGGGGAGGGCAAAACACAAACCTACTGGGCCCATCAGAAGTTGGGAAATAGGCCATTTCCTGCTTCTAGAGGGTCTCAGCAAGGTGAGGGCATTGAATTATGCGTGTGGGCACTCACACATGCACAATAGCGCACACAAACATTCTTTTGGCACCCGAGGGAAAAAAGATTCACCATCACTAAGTTAGTGTTTTGCATAGATATGGTTTACCCTTGAGTTATTGTGCAAAACCAGAAGTATTTAATAAATAACTTATGCGTGACATACGAATGTAGCTATGCAATGGATCCCCAGATTCACAGACTGAGCATTGTTAGTTAATAGTCGGGTTGCCAAGATTTCAGCAAACTGAACATGGAATTTTGGATTCCTCTCTCTCCCACCCCCCCAACATCACACACAAACCTCCACTGTGAAAGTTCCCTAAGCTAAAGTAGCCCTTGTTTCAATTTTACCTACATAATTAAAATCAAAACTCCTTGTATATTCTGAGGTTTGCCAATAGCAATTTATCTATTCCCCTCTTCCTGCTTAGCCAAATATTTATGCATATAACAGTCTTGGCAATTTAGAAAAAGGGTATTTCCAATTCCAAGTAATCTCCAACAGGGGCCAATCAAAGGATTCCAGAGAAATGAATGAGCTGGGAGTCCCAGTGTTCCCTCTAATTTTTTTGGGGGGGTGGGCGGAAAAGTATAGTGTCTGAGCGGCAGTCCCTTTGGGACTGGGCAGCACAGAAATATTAAATGAATGAATGAATGAATGAATGAATGAATGAATGAATGAATGAATGAATGAATGAATGAATAAACAAACAAACAAACAACCCACCCTGTTTTGCCTCAGAGAATTTCAAAATAAAATACTGTACTGTGTGTCTATAACAGTGAGCTCATAATAGGGCAACTCTATCAATATCAAAATGCCACTTAAATAGTTGAGCTAGTTTCAAACTAGATTTTGATTTTCTTTCTCTCTTCCTTACTCCCATTCTTTTTCTTCATCTTTTCCTTCCTCTCTTTTTTCTATCTGTTTCTCTCTCTTCCTCTCTCTCTCCTTCCCTCTCACTCTTTCCCTCTCGGCTTCTAGGCAGGTTTGGAAAACTCTGAGTTGATGATTTTTAAGTGAGCGATTGCTCACTGCTCAGCTTAGAGGGAACTATGGCTGGGACTAGAAGTAATGATAGGATAGTATTAAATCCTTTTTATAACCCTGTAATTCCTTATAGATAAATCTAACTCATAATTTCTCCCTTTTTGGTGCTGTTTAGACTGTACCTATGCAACTGCATTCAATTGTGGGCAGGGCTTCAACCTGAGCATGCATAAAGGAGAACAGTTCTGCGTTAGCAAAAACTTCAGAAGATAAGGATTTAGGGGTAGTGATTTCTGACAGTCTCAAAATGGGTGAGCAGTGTGGTCGGGCAGTAGGAAAAGCTAGTAGGATGCTTGGCTGCATAGCTAGAGGTATAACAAGCAGGAAGAGGGAGATCATGATCCCGCTATATAGAGTGCTGGTGAGACCCCATTTGGAATACTGTGTTCAGTTCTGGAGACCTCACCTACAAAAAGGTATTGACAAAATTGAACGGGTCCAAAGACGGGTTACAAGAATGGTGGAAGGTCTTAAGCATAAAACGTATCAGGAAAGACTTCATGAACTCAATCTGTATAGTCTGGAGGACAGAAGGAAAAGGGGGGGGGACATGATCGAAACATTTAAATATGTTAAAGGGTTAAATAAGGTTCAGGAGGGAAGTGTTTTTAATAGGAAAGTGAACACAAGAACAAGGGGGCACAATCTGAAGTTAGTAGATCAAAAGCAACGTGAGAAAATATTATTTCACTGAAAGAGTAGTAGATCCTTGGAACAAACTTCAGCAGATGTGGTTGGTAAATCCATAGTAACTGAATTTAAGCATGCCTAGGATAAACATATATCCATTGTAAGATAAAATACAGGAAATAGTATAAGGGCAGACTAGATGGACCATGAGGTCTTTTTCTGCCGTCAGTCTTCTATGTTTCTATGTTTCTATTTCAGAGGATCAGGGCCATAGTTCCCTCTAAGCTGAGCAGTGAGCAATCGCTCACTTAAAAATCATCATCAACTCAGAGTTTTCCAAACCTGCCCTGAAGCCGAGGGAAGGAGAGAGAGAGGAAGAGAGAGAAACAGATAGAAAAAAGAGAGGAAGGAAGAGAGAAAGAAAATCAAAATCTAGTTTGAAACTAGCTCAATTATTTAAGTGGTATTTTGATATTGATAGAGTTGCCCTATTATGAGCTCACTGTTATAGACACACAGTACAGTATTTTATTTTGAAATTCTCTGAGGCAAAACAGGGTGGGTTTTTTATTTGTTTGTTTGTTTGTTTATTTATTTATTATTTCTGTGCCGCCCAGTCCCGAAGGGACTGCCGTTCAGACACTATACTTTTCCACCACCACCACCCCCAAAAAAAATTAGAGGGAACACTGTAGCAAAAAAAAGTACAACAAATAGTTGGATGCACTGTGTATGCTTAGCCTGGAGATGGGAAGTTTGCTAGGAGACAAGGTTGCTGTTTGCAAATATGTGACGGACTATCATTAAGAGACAGGCCAGGATTGTTCAGAATGATTCCAGTAAACAGGATAAACAACAGCAGATTTATCCAGAGTGGACATCAGAAAGAGTACTGACACCACTTTGAAAGGCGGCGATATTCCTTTGCTGGGGAGGTTTAAAGAGGCAAATTAAAGATAATCATTAATCAGGCTCAGCCCAAGAATGACATAGAATAATCTAAAGAAAGTCTAAAAACAACACTAATTCAAAATACATGTCAAGATCTGGAGACTCTCTGGATTTGCATGCAAAATAAAGAAGGTTCTGTCATTAGAATTGGGGTGATCTATAGGCCTCCAGGGCAATCCGAGGAATATGACAACAAGATGGTGGATTAAATTACCCAAATGGCACTAAAGGGAGATATTGTGGTTATGGGTGATTTCAACATGCCTGATGTTGACTGGAATATCCCCAGTGCCCTTACATGCAAAAGAATATAGTAGAGGCCTTTACAGGAGCAGCTCTGGCACAGTTGGTTAAGACACCAACTAGAGGGGAGAATATTCTAGATTTAGTTTTTACGAATGGGAATTGGGTTTCAGAGGTCAAGGTGGGAGAAAATTTAGGTTGCAGTGACCATCTATGTTTGTGGTTTGATGTAAAAACTCATTGTGAGCAATCCTATAATGCAATCAAAGTATTGGATTTCAGAAAAACAAATTTTAATGCAATGGGGGAATATTTAGATAATGAATTAAAGGGGAGGGATAAAATGGCAGGAGCGAGAACCCAGTGGACTGTATTAAAAAAGGCCATCTTAAAAGCCACTGGACTGTATATAAGACAAATAACTAAAGGTAAAAGGAAGAAGAAACCGCTATGGTTTAGCAATGATGTAAGGGCTATAGTCAATGAACAAAAGGCTGCCTATAGGAGGTATAAAGAGTCTGGAAGTATAGCTGATAGGGAGGTGTATAAAATGAGACAGAAGGAGGCGAAACAGATAATATATGCTGCTAAAGCCTCAAAAGAGGAAGAAATTGCCAAATCTGTAAAGAAGGGGGATAAAACCTTCTTCAGATATATTAGTGATAAGAAGAAAAACTGCGGCATCACGAAGCTTAGTACCGGGAATAATACATGCATTAATGGGAATAAGGAGATCGCTGACCATTTCAATAGCTACTTCTGTTCAGTTTTCTCAAAAGACACCTTACAAAATAATACTATAGAGGGATATAGCATTGCTTCCAGCTGTACGGATTCAGCTCCAGTGATCTAAGAAGCCGATGTCTTAGAAGAACTTGAACGATTAAAGATAAATAAGGCAATGGGTCCAGATGGCATCCACCCCAGAGTTCTTAAAGAACTCAGATCTGTCATTGCTACCCCCCTGACTGATTTGTTTAACCAATCCTTGTTAACAGGAGAAGTTCCTGAGGATTGGAGAATGGCCAGTGTTGTGCCTATCCACAAGAAGGGCAGTAGAGAAGAAGCTGGTAACTACAGGCCAGTTAGCTTGACATCAGTGGTAGTTAAAATGATGGAGACTCTACTCAAAAAGAGGATAAATCAGCACCTAAAAAACAATAACTTATTGGACCCAAATCAGCATGGCTTTACTGAAGGCAAATCATGTCAGACTAATCTCATTGATTTCTTTGACTATGTCACAAAGGTGTTGGATGAAGGTGGTGCCGTGGATATTGCCTACCTGGACTTCAGCAAAGCCTTTGATACGGTTCCACATAAAGAGCTGATAGATAAATTAGTGAAGATTGGACTTAATCCCTGGATAGTTCAATGGATTTGCAGCTGTCTGAAGCGTAGATATCAGAGAGTTATTGTTAATGGCGAGTATTCTGAGCAGAGTCAGGTTACAAGCGGTGTGCCACAAGGGTCTGTTCTGAAGGATTTGCACTCATTATTTGCTTTTACATTGATTCCTATGGGAAACATTGTTTCATCTTACGAACTTTTCACTTTACGAACCTCCTCCTGGAACCAATTAAGGAAATTTTCACCCAAAATGGAATTTTTGGGGAGGAAAAAGGAGGAAACTGGGAGGAAGGTGGCGGGGAGGGGGAGATCTTTTGAGAAGGTGAGAAGAAAGCAATTAAGGGTTTTATTTTGAAAGCAGCTGAAAGAGGAAGTTTTCCCAACAATTTTGCAGTTCTGGTGGCAGTCACAGCAACTGAGCTGAAGGATGTCTTATATCAGTGACACACAGTTGCAATGATTACATTTTAACATCATTCACAGCGTAAATCTTGTGTAAGAACCATGCTAAAACAGGCAAAAGATGATGGACGGATGGTTCCAGTGATTTTGAATTTTTTTTTTCTTTTTATCCTTTCTGGGCTCTGGGTATATTTTTCCTATTGCAGTAAATGAGGTTAAATGTGTATAATTTTAGAAGAGCTGTGTGTGTACATACACTTTATATAGTAGATAATGTATATTATTGTGTGCCTCTATGTAATATGTATGTACACATATGGCATATATACATAGAATTAAGTAGTATATTTTGGATGTTCAGTAATAGTAAATAGATAGGGAAATGGAATCTCTTTGGGGCGAGGAGAGGCCAGGCACCCTAACTCTTGATGTGAGTGACGTCAAGTTGTCCACCTTTAAGCCAGTCACATGACATTTAAACCACCCCCTCTGGCCACATGATTCTCAAGCCACTCCCACTGTGACGTGTGGCCTGCACCTTCCTACAAATGTTTCTACTCCAGCGCAAATGTTTCCTAAATAAAAAGTTTACAATGAAAAGTATTATTCCAGGATATGGAATGATGTACACTACAATATTTATTATATTAGTAGATGCTTGGAAAAAACTTCCAGCAGACGTGGTTGGTAAATCCAGTGACTGAATTTAAACATGCCCGGGGATAAACATATATCCATCCTAAGATAAAATACAGGAAATGGTATAAGGGAAGACTAGATGGACCATGAGGTCTTTTTCTGCCGTCAATCTTCTATGTTTCTATGTCATATATTTTACAACTATGTTCGCAGGCCAGAGTCTAAACCAGATTATGCTCTACAAATTAACAGCAGCCACCAGTGAAACACAGCGATTTTTAATCAGTATTTGGCTGAACTCTTTTTAACCTAAACACAACATCATAAGGGCTGAAGCTTAAATTAAGTCAATGAAAGGTTTTATAGCTGCATTCACAGACTCTCCTAAACCGGACATGAGGATTTGTGAGCACAGTGTGCAAGAAACTACACAATGCTAAGAAATTTTAAAGTGGATTTTTTTTAACAAAAAAAGGGGGGGACAGGTAGGATGGGAATTAGCATGCTGTGTGAACTCTGTTTGCTTAATTTAAGAGTCAATATATTATATTCAGAAAAAGGTTGACTCAATAATCTAAATTAAATATTTGTCTCAACATTTGAACAGAAAGGATCTACAGGTCTAGATTTCCGTATCAACACGGACTCAATCCTAACTGTTCAAGACTGCCCAGCATGGAAAGGACACAGGGAAAAATTATTACTGGATTGTTCCGTACTCTATTATTTGTTTAATGGCCTAATGAAACCACAAGGAAACAATCAAAGTTCAGAGAGCACCAACGACTCCAAGGTTCAATCCTGAGTTACAGAGTTTATTTTCTGAAAGATGGTGTTTGCATCTCTCCAACTAAACCAGCCATCTAAATAGTACACACCATCAAGGGATTTACGTTCGGCAGGGAAGGGTCGGTTGACTGTCCCACAGACATGTAGAGCAACATCAGAGTTGCCGGCCTTTCAAGATCTGGCCCCATGCCTGTGGAACAGTCTTCCCTTGGAGCTTTGGGTAGAGGAGAATTTTCTCTGCTTATTTATTTATTTATTTTGTCCAATACATAATACACATTGAAGAGAATAGATATGTAATAATATAAGTAAAGAAAAGAATAGAAGAAAAGATACAAAAGTATAGGTGAACATATTTGAAAGGAAGAAAAGATAAATGAGATAAGGAGAGACAATTGGACAGGGGACAGAAGGCACACTGGTGCACTTATGCACGCCCCTTACTGACCTCTAAAGAACCTGGAGAGGTCAATCGTGGATAGTCTAAGGGAAAAATGTTGGGGGTTAGGGGTTGACACTACTGAGTCAGGTAATGAGTTCCACGCTTCAACAACTCGGTTGCTAAAGTCATATTTTTTACAGTCAAGTTTGGAGCGGTTAATATTAAGTTTGAATCTGTTGCGTGCCCTTGTGTTGTTGCGATTGAAGCTGAAGTAGTCATTGACCGGTAGGACGTTGCAGCATATGATCTTGTGGGCAATACTTAGATCGTGTTTTAGGTGACGTAGTTCTAAGCTTTCTAGACCTACGATTGATAGTCTGCTTTCGTAGGGTATTCTTCTGTAAGGCAATAAAAAACATTCCTCTTCGATTCTGCAGATTGAAACATCCTTGTTCTGGGGATCAGCAAGAGGGGAGGACACTGGAGAGGTTGGGAATGGTTTTAACAAGGTTTGTGGTTTTCTTAGATTTGTTCTCGTTAAGTGTGTGTATTGCCTACTGTCTGCCTTTATTAGTTGTATTTGGATTGCTGTTATGCCCTTTGTTAAAATGGCATTATAATTAAATGTTTATTATTATTGTTGTTGTTGTTGTTGTTGTTGTTGTTGTTGTCAATACAACACATCAAACGAGATCAGTATGCTGGACTTTTATCATCAGTCGGGCGCTTGCCAATGAAGCGAACCCAGACTTTTTCAAATACGTACAACATTGTTGTCCACCGTCTACTTAACTGGGTGTGACCTGCATAGGTTTATGCAACATTGCATTCAACCAGGCCCTGCACATTGTGTGAACAGCCAAATGATTTAAAAGATGAAAGTAAAACCATGATAGGCTAAGCTGATCAAAACAGCCCCACTCTTGAAATAAAGATAATTCTTTTTCCTATGCCTTAAAAAGAAAAGTACCTATAATCATTAAGAAAAAATCTTTAGCCTCAAGGCTAAGTGAGGGGACCTTCATCCTTTTATTTATTTATTTATTTATTCGATTTTTATGCCGCCCTTCTCCTTAGACTCAGGGCGGCTTACAACATGTTATCGGCAAAAGGATACAACTTTTTAAAATCCTGTTTGCAAGCTCCTTCGCCGAAAGGGGGGTGAGTGGTTTTCGATGTACAGTATATATGTGAGTTTAGCATAGTGGTTCCCAACCTTTTCTTTGGCCATGCCCCACCTAAGCATCTCTAAAATTCTGAGACCTCCCCCCACTCATGACATATAATTCTTATTATTCAAAAAGTGAACTACTCACATGGAGGAAGCTTAAAAGGCCATTAACTAAGTTAACCATTAACACCATCACTCTGCTAAACAAATAATTTTCTCAACTCTGTCAAACTATTTAGTAAGTCTGCACTACTATTACTACTAGTTTTTTCCTCATCATTCCTATAACCCATCTCTTCCCATGTATGACTGTGTGACTGTAACTTGTTGCTTGTATCCTTAAGATTTTTATTAATATTGTTTCTTCATTGCTTATTTGAGCCCTATGATGATCATTAAGTGTTATATCTTATGATTCTTGACAAATGTATATTTTCTTTTATGTACACTAAGAGCATCTGCACCAAAGACAAATTCCTTGTGTGTCCAATCACACTTGGCCAATAAAGAATTCTATTCTATTCTTAAACAAGGTTCTAGTAAAAATGAAATCCCCCCCCGCCCATGTGGGAAACCAGGGATTTAGGGTTTATTGTGGGTTCTTCTATAATAACAATAACAGAATTGGAAGGGACCTTGGAGGTCTTCGACTAAAATTGAGTGCAGTATTCCAAGTGTGGCCTTCTTCTGTTCCTATTACTAATTATTTGACTTGTTTATTGCATGTGCTATTTATTGTTGTAAGCCGCCCGAGTCCCATTGGGATTGGGCGGCATAGAAGTCAATTAAATTAAATTAAAAATTAAAATTAAATTAAATAGGCGGCTGGCTGGCTCTTCCTTAAAAACGACCGACCGAGACGCGCGTTTTAAAACCATCCAAACCGTTCTTTGTGCCATTTCAAGAGTCACTGCGCAACTCGAGCTCTTTGTCTGGCTCCGAGCGCGCCGCACCACCGGCCAAGAAAGGGGGGCGTTGCTCGGATCTTGAGGACTAGTCTCCCCCCCATTAGTCAAATCAGTCGTGCGGGCGGCGGGTGACCCCCTCCCTCCCCGCCCGCGCACCTCACCTGAACCCGGCGGCGGCGCTTGAGGTTCCTCCGCCAAACTCTGCCTTGCTGCCGCAGCACTCGGGCACGATCTCCTTCTCGTCCGGCAGCCGTGGTAAACCGGGAAGATGTAGAGCCAGCAAAGCACCAGGAAGCCCAGCGCGCTGGCGCCCATCGGCAGCCGGGGTGCGCGGCCCTTTGCAGAGCCCCAGCCCCGCCGCCATCCTCCGCGCTCGCGGGGCCACCTTGCCTGACGAGCCCGCCGGCTCGTGGTCGTCGTCAGTCCCGGGGTGCCTGAGGGCGGGAGACGACGGCGCCGGCGCCGCCGCCTTCTCTTCCAAGGACCGGCGGGGAGGAAGGAAGGCGACCCCAGACCCCCCATGCAGCGACGGCCCCGCTCTGCTGCTGCCGCCGCCGCCGCCGCGGACCTCACGCCCCGGCCGCGCGGCGAGGACGACGGAGGTGAGGAGGATGCCAGAGCCGGCCGACCGGCTTTCGCTTTCTTCTTCCCTTTAAAACCCAAAGCAGCGGGCAACAAAACCCCACCCCAAAACCAACCGCCGCCCGGGTTTCTTTTGGCCTCCCCTCGCTTAAAGGGGACGGCGGCGGTTCCCCTCGGCCGCCCATCTTTGCACCCGGCCGGAGAGGAAATGGGGCGCGGGGAAGGGCGAGCTGAGGAGAAAAAGCGGCAACTGAGGAGGAGGCGAGAAGAGGTGTGGCGCGCCGAGCGTTTCTGAGGGGAGATGCTCGCCTCGCCTCAGTCTCCTCTCCCGCCGCCCTCGCCCAGGTTGGCTGGCTTTCCCTCCCCCTCCCTTCCCCCCTCCCCGGGTCTCCTCCCCCCCCACTTCCTGTCGTGAGGACAAAAGGAGTCTGGGGGGGGGCGCGTAAAGGCTTGATTGAAAAGGGGCGCGCGGTGTGGGGGGGAGTTAAAAGAGACGCGCGGGAGGTTTTCCTGCCAACCAACCCCCCCCCCCCGAGAAAAGCGCGGGAAACGCGCCAAAGGGCGCCCCGTTTCTCCTCAGGAAAAAAGGAGGGAGGGAGGGCTGGGTTTAGGAACAGAGAAGGGGCGGCGGTGGGTGAGGATGGAGAACAGAGGGAATAAAAGAGAGAGAGAGGAACAGAGGACAAAGGAAATAAAAGAGAGAGAATGGAGAAGGGGAGTTGGGTAAGGATCGAGGACAGAAGAAATAAAAGGGCTAGGAACAGAGAAGGGGAGGTGGGTGAGGATTGAGGACAGAAAATAAAAAGAACAGAGAAGGGGAGGTGGGTGAGGACTGAGAACAGAAAAAATAAAAGAGATAGGAACAGAGAGAGGTGTTAGGTGAGGATGGAGAACAGGGGAAATAAAAAAGGTAGGAAGGGGTGGTAGGTGAGGATTGAGGACAGGAAATAAAAAGAACAGAAGGGGGTGAGGATTGAAGTCAGGAAATAAAAGAAGGACAAAAACGGGTGGTGAGCGAGGATTATGAACAGGAAATAAAAAGAACAGAAGGGGAAGTGCGTGAGGAGTAGAGGAAATAAAAGGGACAGAGAAGGGGAGGGTGCGTGAGGATTGAGAGCAGAAGAAATAAAAGGTAGGAAGAGAGAAGGGGTGGTGGGTGAGGAACAGAGGACAGAAAAAATGAAAGAGAGATAGGATCAGAGAGGGGTGGTAGGTGAGGATTGAGGACAGGAAATAAAAGGAACAGAAGGGGGTGAGGATTGAAGTCAGGAAATAAAAGAGAAGGACAAAACGGGTGGTGAGTGAGGATTATGAACAGGAAATAAAAGAAACAGAGAGGGGTGGTGGGTGAGGATTGAGGACAGGAAATAAAAGGTAGGGAAGAGAGAAGGGGTGGTGGGCGAGGAACAGAGGACAGAAAAAATGAAAGAGAGTTAGGATCAGAGAGTGGTGGTGGGTGAGGATTGAGGACAGGAAATAAAAGGTAGGAAGAGAGAAGGGGTGGTGGGCGAGGAACAGAGGACAGAAAAAATGAAAGAGAGATAGGATCAGAGAGTGGTGGTGGGTGAGGATTGAGGACAGGAAATAAAAAGGTAGGAAGAGAGAAGGGGTAGTGGGCGAGGAACAGAGGACAGAAAAAATGAAAGATAGGATCAGAGAGGGGTAGTGGGTGAGGATTGAGGACAGAGGAAATAAAAGAGGTAGGAAGAGAGAAGGGGTGGTGGGCGACGAACAGAGGACAGAAAAAATGAAAGAGAATCAGAGGGGTGGTGGGTGAGGATTGAGGACAGAGGAAATAAAAGAGATAGGAAGAGAGAAGGGGTGGTAGGCGAGGAACAGAGGACAGAAAAAATGAATGAGATAGAATCAGAGAGGGGTGGTGGGTGAGGATTGAGAACAAAAAATAAAAGATAGGAACGGGTGGTGGGTGAGGATTGAGGACAGAGAAAAAATAAAAGGTAGGAATAGAAAGGGTTGTAGGTGAGGATTGAGAACAAAGGAAATAAGAGAGAGGAAAAGAGAGCGGAGGTGCGGGGAACGTTAAGGTGAAGGGGTGGGGCATCTTTCTCCATGAATTTTCCCGTGCTAAATTTGTTTCTTCAGCTTTGCACAGTTCCCCTTTTTCTATACTACATTTTGTCTTGTTTTTTTTTTTATTTAAAAACTTAACCTATATTTCTTCTTTCTGTACAACCCTTGCAGCATAAGCATAACAAACTAGGCAAGTCTCCACTATATTACTAGACTGTTTGGTTAAAAACTATTAATTGATTCGTTTGGCCAAACTGCCTCAATTGCAACAGCAAACTGTTTTTCCAGTCTTCCAACTTTTTATCTTTAATGCCCCAATGCTCTACTGAGCTTTAATACCCACAACTCTTAAAAAATTGCTTTTTTTGCAAAAACAGCAGGGGCGTTCTGTGTACTGAAGCCCACATAGACTAACTAAAGCATATTGGTTGGGGCACCCACCTTAAGACTCGCTGGCTGGGGCATTCTAGGTGCTGAAGCCTATCATTTTAAAGTATACTGGCTGGGAATTCTGGGATAGTGGTGAAGTCCACATATAGCGAAGAATGCTGATTGGGCAATTCTGGGTGATGGCATCTAACCTGTCTTAAACCTATTGAGGTTGAGAAATACTGCCCTAAATTCAGTTCTAAAAACCAGAACAGCTGAATTAATCTAGCAGGCTCTGCCGGATTAAATGGCTCATGAAAGGATTTATTGCATACTGCAGAGTCCACTGATGTGTGCAGTTGTGCAGACAAGAAGAAAATGTATCTGCAAATTATTATTTTTTAATAAAAAGTTTTTATTAAGTACACGTAAAACATGCACATATACCAAACAAACAGCTTCAAGTAAACCAAACTTCTGTGAAATCAAACTGTCCCCTTAGGAAGCAACACTGATTGACAGTCAATTTCACATGCTGTTGTGCAAATGAAATATTCAATGAGAATATTTCATTCATTCATATCTAGGATGTGTTCATTGAGTGTTCCCTTTAGAAACATAGAAGTCTGACGGCAGAAAAAGACCCCATGGTCCATCTAGTCTGCCCTTATACTATTTTCTGTATTTTATCTTAGGATGGATATATGTTTATCCCAGGCATGTTTAAATTCAGTTACTGTGGATTTATCTACCACGTCTGCTGGAAGTTTGTTCCAAGGATCTACTACTCTTTCAGTAAAATAATATTTTCTCATGTTGCTTTTGATCTTACCCCCAACTAACTTCAGATTGTGTCCCCTTGTTCTTGTGTTCACTTTCCTATTAAAAACACTTCCCTCCTGGACCTTATTTAACCCTTTAATATATTTAAATGTTTCGATCATGTCCCCCCTTTTCCTTCTGTCCTCCAGACTATACAGATGGAATTCATTAAGTCTTTCCTGATACATTTTATACTTAAGACCTTCCACCATTCTTGTAGCCCATCTTTGGACCCGTCAATTTTGTCAATATCTTTTTGCAGGTGAGGTCTCCAGAACTGAACACAGTATTCCAAATGTGGTCTCACCAGCATTCTATATAGCGGGATCATAATCTCCCTCTTCCTGCTTGTTATACCTCTAGCTATGCAGCCAAGCATCCTACTTGCTTTCCCTACCGCCCGACCACACTGCTCACCCATTTTGAGACTGTCAGAAATCACTACCCCTAAATCCTTCTCTTCTTAAGTATTTGCTAACACAGAACTGCCAATACAATACTCAGATTGAGGATTCCTTTTCCCCAAGTGCATTATTTTACATTTGGAAACATTAAACTTATTTTTTGAGCAGTATACTGTATACTAAATTATTTGTTCTTTGTTTGTTTATTCTATTGTTCTGTACAATAATCTTACCTTCTTCTATACTAGTTTATCTTAAAGATTTCATATTAGTCATTCAAATATTGACAGTTCTAATTGATCTTTTACCTATACTTTCTCTTTTCCAGCCATTCATATAATTTATTCCATACTAAGTAAAATTCTGTTACTTCCTTTTCTTTTCTTTTCTTCATTAATTTGTCCATTTTGGCACAGCCCAATATTTTTCTAATTATGTCCTCATCTTTTGGTATTTCCTCATTTTTCCGGAATTGCGTATAAGTTATTCTTGCAGTATTCCAGGTGTAGAAACATAGAAGATTGACGGCAGAAAAAGACCTCATGGTCCATCTAGTCTGCCCTTATACAATTTCCTGTATTTTATCTTAGGATGGATCTATGTTTATCCCAGGCATGTTTACATTCAGTTCCTGTGGATTTACCAACCACGTCTGCTGGAAGTTTGTTCCAAGCATCTACTACTCTTTCAGTCAAATAATATTTTCTCACGTTGCTTCTGATCTTTCCCCCAACTCGTCTCAGATTGTGCCCCCTTGTTCTTGTGTTCCCCTTTCCTATTAAAAACACTTCCCTCCTGAACCTTATTTAACCCTTTAACATATTTAAATGTTTCTATCATTTCCCCCCTCTCCCTTCTATCCTCCAGACCATTCAGATTGAGTTCATTAAGTCTTTCCTGATAAGGTGTGATCTTACCAAGGCTTAGTAAAGCAGAACTAATACTTCCTGTGATTTTGATTCTATGCCTGTTTATACAACCAAGGATTGTATAGGCTTTTTTTTTGGTGGCTGCTGCTGCACACTACTGGCTCATCTCTATCTAAGTGATCGTCCACTAGGACTCTAAGATTCCTCTCACAGTTACTGTTTTTGACCCATGTTTTGCGTAATCTGTACTTTGTACCTTTGCTTTCTCCTGCTCAAGTGTAGCATATGGATGATTTAAGGTGTGGCCACTATGCCATTGCAAAGATAGTATACCATCTTTGCAAAGTAGTAAATAAAATTACCATTCTTTTCTCTTGGGAATTTGGTTTGGTGTTTGTTTATTTCAAAACTAGAGAACAAATCGCACCCAACCTAATCCTTTTCTCCCCTCTTCTCTTCTCTCCTTTGAAATGAGGTCTAGAGGACTTGAGGACTCCATTCTAGCTCTTGAAAAAAATTAAAAGATTTGAAAGTTGTGAAACTGGGAAACTTTTGTCCCCCAAAATAAGGAGAGAAAAAGTTTGGCTATAAAGTACAGGTTCATCGGTGCAAGTCCAGAGTTTCCAGATAAATATGTGAGCCTCCCCTCCTCATCCCCTCCACCCTCCAAAATTGAGATTTTGTGAGTTTTTCTCTTCGATTGTCCCACTTATGGATATGGTGGGGGGTAGAGCAGTGTTTTTCAACCAGTGTGCCGCGGCACACTAGTGTGCCGTGAGACATGGTCAGGTGTGCTGCAGAGCTCAGAGAGAGATAGAGAACAAGAGAGAGAGAAAGCAAGAAAGCAAGCAAGAAAGAAAGCAAGAGAGAAAAGCAAGAGGGAGAGAAAGAAAGCAAGAGAGAGAGAAAGAGGAGAGAGAAAGAGAGAAAGCAAGAGAGAGAGAGAGAAAGAAAGCAAGAGAGAGAGAAAGAAATCAAGAGAGAGAGAGAAAGAGAGAGAGAGAGAAAGAAAGCAAGAGAGAAATAGAACAAGAAAGAAAGAGAGAGATAAAGAGAGAGGGGAGCAAGAGAGAGAGAGAGAGAGAGAGAGAAAGAAAGAGAGAGAGGGGGGAAGGACATAGAGGGAGGGTAGGGGAGGGAGAAAGAGAGCAAAAAAGAGAGGAAGGAAGGGAGAAAGAAAGGGGATGGAGAGAGAGAGAAAAAGGAAGGAAGGAAGAGAAAGAGGGGAGGGAGAGAGAAATAGAGTGAAAGGAAGGGAGGGAGAGAGATTTTTTTTTTTGTCCAACCCCCCCCCCCCCCCCAAATGTGCCTCAGGATTTTGTAAATGAAAAAAATGTGCCATGGCTCAAAAAAGGTTGAAAATCATTGGGGTAGAGAACTGGGACAAACAGCTTTGAAATAACGAGAACCTTGTAGGCATTTGGCAATCATTCCAAATGAATTTCATGAAGTCTCTTCTAATGACTTGCCCCTAAATGAGATGTTTAACCGCACACAGTGATGCTATTTACCATAAGTCATTGTCTTCCAGTTTGCCTAACTCCCCAACCCCCTGCAGCGTAGTTACTGGAAAATGCAGCTTACTTCCTTTTTTGATATAAATGAGTCATAACATGTCATATGCATGGGTTCTATGCCCAGAAACCTTTGGACTATAATACAAAACCTGCTACTTCCCCTATCCCAAAATTCCTGTACATTTCTGCACATTTCTTCCTTGGACGTAATTCAGCCCTTGATTTTTGCACCTTGAAAATCAGTTGTATGCAAAGTTCTTTCTTTTCTCTTTCCTTTCTCTCTCTCTCCTCCTCCTCCTTCTTTACTTCTTCTTCTTTACCTATTTTCATCTTCTCCGTGTGTTGTTCTCCCTTTTCTTTTTTATTTAACTAAGACACTAACTACCTATTATGAAAGAGGTTTAATGCAAAAGCCACATATTTGTATTTGTTCTCATATTCCTCACGTTCAAATTACCTTTTCGTGATCTGTATATGTAAACATATATACTTTGTTGTTTTTTCTTTAATAAACATTTAATTTAAAAATTTAACAAATAATTAAAAAGAAAAGAAAACCAGTTGTATGCAAAGATCAGCAGTTACAGGATAGAATTTTTGCAGGTCAGGGTTAGAACTGTGGTGCTTTCTGAGCTTGGGTGGTTTTCTTGCAGATTTTTCATTATCAAAGTAAGTGACATCACCGCCAGTGCCTGACTTTATTGCAGATCAGATTTGGCAGCCTTGGAAGATTAAAAAAGGGCACATCCATTATCTAAATAGAAATGGAGCGTTGGTCCTATCTGAATGCCTTTTCTCATTGCAGATTGCAGAATAGGCCAGGAATGGGTGGTGGTGAGTTACTTTCTTATTTATTAATTTAATTTAATTTATTTAATTCATTTATTTAATTTGTCAAGTATGTATTGATGGTATACAAAGGTATAATATTTATATACCGTCAACAAAACAATGTCGTTTGGCGGGGGCCAGGGGAAGAGCCTTCTCTGTGGCGGCCCCCGGCCCTCTGGAACCAACTCCCCCAGAGATTAGAATAGCCCCCACCCCCCCTCGCCTTTTGTAAGCTCCTTAAAACCCACCTCTGCCTTCAGGCATGGGGGAACTGAGATATTCTTTCCCCCTAGGCCTTTACAAATTTATGCATGGTATGTTTGTTTGTATGTATGTTTGGTTTTACAATAAGGGTTTTTAAGCTGTTTTAGTATTGGATTTACATTACTGTTGTTAGCCGCCCTGAGTCTACAGAGAGGGGCGGCATACAATCCAATAAATAAATAAGTAAATAAATATACATGATACTAGTAAAAGAGAAACATTAGAACAGGGGACAGAAGGCACTCTGGTGCACTTATATGCATGCCCCTTCCTGACCTCTTAGGAATCGGGAGAGGTCAACAGTGGATAGTCTAAGGGTAAAATTATGGAGGTTGGGTGATGATACTACAGAGTCAGATAGTGAGTTCCATGCATCAACTACTCGTTTACTAAAATCACATTTCCTCACATTTTCTAAATGGGTAGTCCAGTTTGGAGCGGTTTACTTTAAGATTGTATCTGCTGTGTGCTCGTGTGTTATTGTGGTTGAAGCTGAAGTAGTCATTGATAGGAAGGACGTTGTAGCATATGATTTTATGGGCTATGCTTAGGTCGTGTTTAAGGTGACGTTGTTCTAAGCTTTCTAAACCTAGGATTGTAAGTCTGGTTGTGTAGGGTACTCTGTTGCGAGTGGAGGAATGGAGGGCTCTTCTAGTAAAGTATCTCTGGACATTTACTAGAGTATTTATGTCCAAAATGAGGTGTGAGTTCCAGACAGATGAGCTGTATTCGAGGATTGGTCTGGCGAAAGTTTTGTATGCTCTGGTTAGTATTGTGAGATTACCGGAGCAGAAGCTACGTAGGACTTTGTCCTTCAGCCTGAAGACTGAGACATAAATTTCCAGCCACGCCTTGTTGCCTGTTGCCTGTCATTGCCTCTCTCTCAGCCCATTATCAACGAAGACGCAGCTGTGACAAGACAAACTTATTCATAGATGTCCTGATTCTGTCCTTCCAGATCCAAACCAAATACTGCCTCAGATACAAATAAAAGAAAACATTAGGCTAGGAATGGTAGGCACACTGGTGCACTTATACACACCTCTTAGGAATAGGGTGAGGTTAACCGTAGATAGTCCAAGGTTAAAGTTTTTGGGGTTTGGGGAAGAAACCACAGAGTCGGGTAGTACATTCCAGGCATTGATCACTCTGTTGCTGAAGTCGTATTTTCTGCAGTAAAGTTTGGAGTGTATCTATTGTGTGCTCGTGTATTGTTGCAGTTGTAGTTGAAGCAGTCATTGACAGGTAGGAGATTGTAGCTGATAGTTTTATGTACTAGGCTTAGGTCCAGTGATAGGCTCCTATGGGAAGAGTCAGAAAAGCAGTTCCGGTAGCAAAATTTGGAGCTCCAGCCCAGAGCACCCAATTTGCACTGAAAGATGTTGAAACAAAATGCATAAGCTATGCCAACAGTGTTGTAATAAAATTTCGTGGTTGCCCATCACTGCTTAGAGCATTGGGACATTAAAGATAAAATGTTGCAAGACTGGAAAAACAGTTTGCTGTTGCAATGGAGGCAGTTTGGCCAAACGAATCAATTAATAGTTTTTAATCAAACAGTCTAGTAATATAGTGGAGACATTAACCACTTGCCCGGTTTGTTATGCTTATGCTGCAAGGGTTGTACAGAAAGAAGAAATATAAGTTAATAGAATAGAATAGAATAGAATTTTTATTGGCCAAGTGTGATTGGACACACAAGGAATTTGTCTTGGTGCATATGCTCTCAACGTACATAAAATAAAATATACATTTGTCAAGAATCATGTGGTACAACACTTAATGATTGTCATAGGGGTCAAATAAGCAAGGAAGAAGCAATATTAATAAAAATCTTAGGATATAAGCAACATAGTAATATAGTGGAGACATTAACCACTTGCCCGGTTTGTTATGCTTATGCTGCAAGGGTTGTACAGAAAGAAGAAATATAAGTTAATAGAATAGAATAGAATAGAATTTTTATTGGCCAAGTGTGATTGGACACACAAGGAATTTGTCTTGGTGCATATGCTCTCAACGTACATAAAATAAAATATACTTTTGTCAAGAATCATGTGGTACAACACTTAATGATTGTCACAGGGGTCAAATAAGCAATGAAGAAGCAATATTAATAACAATCTTAGGATATAAGCAACAAGTTACAGTCATACAGTCTTAAGTGGGAGGAAATGGGTGATAGGAATTATGAGAAAAACTAGTAGAATAGAAGTGCAGATTTAGTAGAAAGTCTGACAGTGTTGAGGGAATTATTTGTTTAGTAGAGTGATGACGTTCGGGAAAAAACTGTTCTTGTGTCTAGTTGTCTTGGTGTGCAGTGCTCTGTAGCGACGTTTTGAGGGTAGGAGTTGAAACAATTTATGTCCAGGATGTGAGGGGTCAGTAAATATTTTACCCGCCCTCTTTTTGACTCGTGCAGTATAC
Organism: Erythrolamprus reginae; assembly: GCF_031021105.1. Lineage (NCBI taxonomy): Eukaryota > Metazoa > Chordata > Lepidosauria > Squamata > Dipsadidae > Erythrolamprus > Erythrolamprus reginae. Next base: position 90,749,413 of record NC_091955.1, on the reverse strand, counting down.
AGGTCCTCAATGGAAGGCAGGTTGGCAGCAATTGTTTTTTTCTGCAATTCTGATTATCCTCTGAAGTCTGTGTCGGTCCTGTTGGGTTGCAGCACCAAACCAGACAGTTATAGAGGTGCAGATGACAGACTCAATGATTCCTCTGTAGAACTGAATCAGCAGCTCCTTGGGCAGTTTGAGCTTCCTGAGCTGGCACAGAAAGAACATTCTTTGTTGTGCTTTTTTGATGATGTTTTTGATGTTAGGTGACCATTTTAGGTCTTAAGATATGATAGAACCTAGAAATTTGAAGGTCTCTACTGTTGATACTGTGTTGTCTAGTATTGTGAGAGGTGGAAGGGTGGAAGGGTTTCTCTTAAAGTCTACCACCATTTCTACGGTTTTGAGTGTGTTCAGTTCTAGATTGTTCTGGTCACACCACAAGGATAGTTGTTCAACTTCCCGTCTGTATGCGGATTCGTTAAGATTTTTTTTAAAAAAACAAGACAAAATGTAGTGTAGAAAATGGGGAACTGTGCAAAGCTGAAGAAACAAATTTAGCAGGGGAAAGCAGCATAGTTCTACATTGTCTAAGCCTAAAGTTTCAAGTGGTGGGATAAGGTATTCTGTTGCAAGCAGAGAAGTAGAGGACTCTTCACATGAAATATCTCTGGACTCGCTCAATTGGATTAATGTCCGATATGCAGTGTGGGTTCCAGACAGATGAGCTGTATTCGAGAATTGGTCAAGCAAATGTTTTGTATGCCCTAGTTCAATGTTTCCCAACCCTGGCAACTTGAAGATATTTGGACTTCAACTCCCAGAATTCCCCAGCCAGCAAATGCTGGCTGGGGAATTCTGGGAGTTGAAGTCCAAATATCTTCAAGTTGCCAAGGTTGGGAAACACTGCCCTAGTTTGCCGTTCAATATTACTGGAGAAGAAACTATGTAAGATTAGGTTAACAACTTTTAATGCTTTTTCGGCAATGCTGTTACAGTGAGCTCTGGCACTTAGTTTTGTGCCTAACCACCATAGCTGTTACAGAAAGGAAGATCTGTCTGGTATCCTGTGTTATCTAATTTTCTAATGAAACATCTGCAAGAAAACCACCAAGCTTAAAGGCCACCAAGAAACCCACAGGTCAACCTTGAGCTAGACATATTCTCTTTAAAAGAAAAACTATCTCAGGGACCGCCTTCTGCTGTACGAATCCCAGCGACCAGTTAGGTCCCACAGAGTGGGTCTTCTCCGGGTCCCGTCAACTAAACAATGCTGCTTGGAGGGACCCAGGGGAAGAGCCTTCTCTGTGGCGGCCCCGGCCCTCTGGAACCAACTCCCCCCAATGTTGCAGTATAGCAAATTATGTTAGGATAGGATTGTATTAAATCTGGATTTCTAGCATAAAAATATATATTCTCTGCCTGACCCTGATTCTATAAAACCAGGACAGGACACTAATCTGCATTCCTGGGAAACAAACGGGGCTCAGAATAAACATCTCACTATAAACAAAGCTTTCACAACTCCGGACAGGACATTATAGGATCAAAGGGGGGAAATTTTCATTGCCTGGAGCACACAAACAGCAGGGCAATTAAGAGAGATTAGCCAGATAAAGAAGAAACCTTCAGAGAAATTAGGTGCGAATAAACATCTGCTTTTGGGAAGTTCCAAGGAGATTGTTTCTTGATATCTATGGGAAAGGAAGAACTCAAAAGGATACGTTTGAAGCTGTATGGTTGATGTATCATTTGACATGTATATGTAATTATACCCCATTTCCTTATGTTTCCAAATAAAAAGGAGCGCATGGCTCTACACCATGTCACTTCACCCAGAGAGAGACAATGTGTCCAAGCTTTCTTTCTAGGATTCGTGTTCGTGAGTGACCACACATGGCTGGGTGGCACTTAGCCCCTTTTGAAGACATCGTCTTCACCGGGGACTTTGACAGCATCCACACCCCAGAGATTAGAATTGCCCCCACCCTCCTTGCCTTTCGTAAGCTACTTAAAACCTACCTCTGCCGCCAGGCACGGGGGAATTGAAATTCCCTTTCCCCCTAGGCCTTTACAATTTTATGCATGGTATGTCTGTGTTTGTTTGGTTTTTTTATATTAATGGGTTTTTAATCGTTTTTAGTATTGGATTATTATGATTGCAGTTAGCTGCCCCGAGTCTTCGGAGAGGGGCGGCATATAAATCCAATAAATAAAATAAAATAAAATAAATAAATAAATAAATAAAATCTCTTCCCACCACTGCTTTCTACCAGATGGTATTTTAAATATTAGTTATTATATGCTGTAGCTATTGGCAATCTCACTTTTGAGGAAATGGTCCAGTCGTCTTTCACAACTATCTATGTATTAAAGACATTTAGCAGAGGGGTAAAAAGCTACCAGTTCGGGCGAACTGATAACAGCGGCTGTCGCTGATTTAGAGAACCAATAGCAGCGACAGCACCAGGCTCCGCCCACCTGCCTGTACATCACCATTATTTTTAAACTCTCTGCAAAGGCTTCTGCACATGTGTAGATGGTGGGAAAGTGTGCACGACGGTGGTGCGTGCGAAAGACAAAGCGTATGAAATGCAAAGTATGAGCTTCTAAATGGGTAGGGAAGTAAGTAAATTTCACCGCTGATTGAGCGGTGGGCTCTATAACTTTTTTGATTTTTTTTAAATTACATTTTTAAAAGATGTACGTTATACCTGGCTTTATATTTTGCTTAATTGCAGAAGTTATAGTGTACGGTGAGGGAGAGAGGACCCGGAAGTTGCACAAGTAGGATGTGAAACTGAGCATGGTTTGGCCCCACCTAATATTTCTCTCTTCTTCCCCTAGTTGCAAAAACGCAATTTAAATTAGAATTATGCAAAATATTATGAAATATTCTGTCCCCAAACATCCAATTCTGACCTTTCTCAAACTCTTTCTGAATTTATTGGTAGTGATTTCATCTTGGCACGGGAATAAATTACTATTGTACACTGTTTTATTGTCGCTGTTAGCCGCCCCGAGTCTACGGAGAGGGGCGGCATACAAATCCAATAAACAAACAAACAAACAAACAAACAAACAAACAAATAAATAAATAAGGCATTTGAGGGTCAGGGTGTTTAAGCTTTGGAACGGCTTCATTATTTCAAGTATAGCTGCAGGTATATGAAAGGCTACAAGGAAGATTGATGCAGATGCAATGGCTTTATTTGCATGTAAAATTAAGTAACCATGTGGCTAACACAGTACATAAGCTCATAGTTCAGTGGTGCATGAGAAATTAGGATGTTATCGTTTGTGCCACAAGGCAGGGTTTTCAACCATTTAATTTAGTATTTTATTAGAACTTGGCCAGAACGAGACAGAAATGGTTCCGGAAAATTTGAACAAATTGTCAAGAGTTTATTCTTCTGTCCAGATTACTGTGGCATTAATGATGTGTGTGTGTGTGTTGCAACAACTAGCAGCTGATCATTAGTTTTGCTTATAAAAATGTCCACGCCATCAAGCCTCCAAAGAATAAAAGTTGTGTGTCTAACAGGAAATATTTGTAACTAAGAAACGGTTAGTTTGTTAACAACAGTTGACAACTAAATTGATTGCTTTTGGATTGGGATTGCAGCAGGAGAGGTCCGAGAAGGGGGAGAGCGGATCAGCCCATAGGATAGTGCTGGCGAACCTCTTTTTCTTCGGGGTCCGAAAGAATGTGGGTGCACGCTATTGCGCATGCGCAAGTGCCCACTTTTAAGTCGTGAGAGAACACGCAGTGGTCTGGCCAGATTCCTTTATTAGGAATCCGCAGCTTGCAACAAAGAAAGCATTTTGTAACAATATGTAACAACATGCGGCTCGGGTTTCCCTTTTTTAAAGGGCTTGGGTCTAGGAGGCGTGGCTTTGACAGCCGTGTGTAGTTTCCCGTGCGCGGCTTAACCAATCACTTTAAACTATGTACAATTAGGTAATTTGCATAATGATTGACATCACTGTATACATGGATATAGAACACCCACACCCATAATTCAATGCCTGGTGAGGGCGAAAACAGCTTCCCCCACCCACTGGAGGCCCTCTGGACGCCAGGAACGGCCTGATTCCCAAATTCTGGTGGGCCCAATAGGCTCATGTTTCACTCTCCCCAGGCTCCAAAGGCTCCGAGGGTAAAAACACACACCCCTCTCCTCAAGAGGCTCCCTGGAAACCAAAAACGCCCTCCCAGAACCTCCGTGCAAGCCAAAAATCAGCTGGACAGCACACACATGCACAATGGAACTGAGCTAGAGCAACAGCTCGCGTGCCAGCAGCTATGGCTCCATGTGCCACCTGTGGCACCCGTGCCATAGGTTCACCATCACTGCCATAGGTCGCCCTTGTAGAAGAACTCTGCAGGTTGAATACAGGTTGATATCTTGCCTAGGAAGCACTAATCTTTCTCCAATTCTGGTTCTCATCACTTTAAGCCAGGGCTGTCAAACTCCCGGCCCAGGGACGCATGTGTCATAATAATCATAATAATTTATTGGATTTGTATGCCGCCCCTCTCCGCAGACTCGGGGCAGCTAACAACAATAATAAACACAACATGTACAATCCAATAATAAAAACAACTAAAAACCCCTATTATAAAACCAAACATACACACAAACATACCATGCATAACTTGTAATGGCCTGGGAAGAAGAGCTATCTCAACTCCCCCATGCCTGGCGGTATAAATGAGTCTTGAGTAGTTTACAAAAGACAGGGAGGGTGGGGGCAGTTCTAATCTCCGGGGGGAGTTGGTTCCAGAGGGCCAGAAGGCTCTTCCCCTGGGGCCCGCCAAACGACATTGTTTAGTTGATGGGACCCAGAGAAGGCCAACTCTGTGGGACCTTATCGGTCGCTGGGATTCGTGCGGTCATGTGCTGGCCATGCCCATGCCCAGTTTAACAAAGGGGAGAAAAGTCCTGAGATGTCATGTGACATTGCCCTGTTGTGAGTGTGACACTGGGGTGAAATTCAAAAATGTCACCTACCGGTTCTGTGGGCATGGCTTGGTGGACGTGGCAGGGGAAGGATACTGCAAAATCCCCATTCCCACCTCATTCTAGGGCCAGCCAGTGGTGTTATTTGCCAGTTCTCCAAACTACTCAAAATTCTCCAGATCCCGTCCGCCAAAGAATGTCGGTTGGCGGGACCTCAGGGAAGAGCCTTCTATGTGGTGGCTCCAACCCTTTGGAACGAATTGCCTTCAGAGATCTCCACCCTACCGGTCTTCCAGAAAGCGGTTAAGACCTGTTTTTTCTGGCAGGCCTGGAATTAGGATTGACAACAAGTATGTATGGTTTTTATGTTATTACTGTTGCTACTGACTTTTATTATTAGATTTTTAACTGTTTTTATTGTTGTTGTATTTATTATTAGCTGCTCAGAGTCCGTTTGTGGGAAGCGACATATCAATACAATAAATAAATAAAATAAAATAAATTTTAGGGGTTTTTTAAGGTTTTTAGCTGTAGTTTCAATTATTGGATTTGTACCGCATTGTTCATTGTTGTTGTGGGCCGCCCCGAGTCTTCAGAGAGAAGCGGCATACAAATCTAAATAATAATAATAATAATAATAATTATTATTATTATTATTATGTCAGTGCAACACAGCAAACGAGATCACTATGCTGGATTTCGTATTTCCTCACCAGTCAGGCGCTTCCCAAGCACCTAAGACTGAGTGATGTAGTGGCGAATTATGTTTGCCGATCCCAGTAAAGCGGCCTTTTGCAATTGACAGATAGAGATTTTGTCAATTCCAATGGTTTTCAAATGCCCGCTGACATCTTTTGGCACTGCACCCAGTGTGCCAAGTACCACTGGGACCACTTTCACTGGCTTATGCCAGAGTCGTTGCAGCTCGATTTTTAGATCTTCGTATTTCACTAATTTCTCTAGCTGCTTCTCCTCAATTCTGCTGTCTCCTGGGATTGCGATGTCGATGATCCATACTTTCTTTTTCTCCACAATTATGATGTTTGTTATGCTTCAGAATTCGGTCAGTCTTAAGTCGGAAGTCCCACAGTAGATTTGCTTGCTCATTTTCGACCACTTTTTCGGGCTTATGGTCCCACCAGTTCTTTGCCACTGGTAAATGGTAGTTCCGGCACAAGTTCCAGTGGATCATCTGTGCCACCGCATCATGTCTATGCTTGTAGTCAGTCTGTGCGATCTTTTTGCAGCAGCTGAGTATGTGATCGATTGTTTCATCTGTTTCTTTACAGAGTCTGCACTTTGGATCGTCTGTTGATTTTTCAATTCTAGCTTTGACAGCATTTGTTCTAATGGCCTGTTCTTGTGCCGCCAGTATTAGTCCTTCTGTCTCCTTTTTGAGTGTTCCACTTGTAAGCCATGACCAGGTCTTTTCTTTATCCACTTTGCCTTCAATCTTCTCCAAGAACTGCCCATGCAATGCTTTGTTCCGCCAACTGTCCATACGACATTGAGTTACATTTTTTCTGTACTGGTCCTTAGCTTGCTTCACCCTGAGAAGCTTCCTATTGTTGACCTCCATCAACGCTGATTCTTTGCTCCCCTTCACATAGTCAGCTAATGCATGCTTCTCTTCTTCTACTGTCTGCTTCACTTGCAAAAGTCCTCTGCCGCCTATTTTCCTTGGTAAATACAGCCTGTCATCGTCATTGCGGGGGTGTAGTGCAGGATGGATCGTCATTAATTTTCTGGTTTTCCTGTCCAGGTTGTCCAGCTCTGCTTGAGTCCAGTTCACTATGCCAGCTGTATATCTAATGACAGGTATGGCACACATATTTATAGCTTATTATTATTATTATTATTATTGTTATTGTTGTTGTTGTTATCATTGTTGTTGTTGTTATTGTTGTTTTGTTGTTGTTGTTATTATTATTATTATTTTATTATTATTTTATTATTATTATATAAAACTTCCCACTACCAGTTCTCCAGAACTTGTCAGAACCTGTTGAATTTCACCCCTGCTTTAGACAATGCGCATAGCAATGCCCTGTAATTACATGCTTTCCAAAAAAAACTGCAGTCAAGGAAGACAAGTCAAAGTGAAACTTGAGCCAGCTAGATCATGATTTTCCCAGCTTCAAAGCAATATTAAAAGGGGAGTTTTCAGCATAGAGCTCTGAATCCCTTGCAAGAACAATGCTGCTAGTCAAAGAACGACCAAGTTCGTTTTGTTCCCTGTTGCTCACTTGTGGTTGTTTCAAACCACTTTGCATCAGTAGCACATCCGTAGGCTAAGAGTTGTGTGACAGCATTGATCTAATTAATTTTAAAAAAAGCTCTTGCTGTATAACAGCACAGGAGCCATGGCACCAGAGAATCCTTAATTTCTTTTTGACCGCTGCCATAGTCTTACCCTAATCCAAGTTGAATATTTTACTAGTGGTAACATTTCTCTACCCCTTAATTCAAATCCCACCCGAGATCTTGAAGAAGGCAGTAGAATTTTTAGAATTAAGGCAAGTTTCAGAGATCATATTTGTATTTTATAGGTTATGACCTATAAAGCCCTACATGGCATCGGACCAGAATATCTCCAAGACCGCCTTCTGCCGCACGAATCCCAGCAGCCGATTAGGTCCCACAGAGTTGGCCTTCTTCAGGTCCCGTCGACCAAACAATGTTGTCTGGCGGGACCGAGGGGAAGAGCCTTCTCTGTGGCAGCCCCGGCCCTCTGGAATCAACTCCTTCCAGAGATTCGAACAACTCCCACCCTCCCCGCCTTCCGTAAAAGGCTGAAGACCCACCTTTGTCACCAGGCGTGGGGATAATTACCACCTTCTCCCCCCCCTTTTTTTAATGCTTTCGGACTTACTGTATGTTGGATTAGGTTGAATGTGTATGATTGCATAGTTAGGGATTTTACTGTTATTAATGTTTTTTAAATTGATTTAATTTTCTATTATTGGATTTGTAATGTATTGTATCACTGTTATGTTGTGAGCCGCCCCGAGTCTCCGGAGAGGGGCGGCATACAAATCTAATAAACTATAATAAACTGTTTTGAGAGGCTGTCCAAGACATTGAATGAGATGTCCACAATTGTCCTGGAAATCTGAGTAACCAACAAAAGACCTCAAAGGGGGGAGGGGGAGGAATTCTACGGCTTTGATCATATTGCTCCCCGTGTCTTAAAATGGCTAAGATTGGAAAGCACTGCAATGGGACTTCACTTCACTATTGCAGATTTTATGTTACGTTTTAGACCTAAACTCAACATGAAGATTAGAGATGGAGCAAATTAGTCTTTCTGGCCAAAGGAAAATAATTTCTTACCTTCCCAGTCTGTTGACTGAGGTGTGCAAATTTTACAAAGCAAAAACTTCCTAAAGAACAGTTTAGTTTAGTTTATTTAGATTTGTATGCCGCCCCTCTCCGAAGACTCGGGGCGGCTAACAACAATTAAAAAACAATGTAACAAATCTAATATTAAAAAGTAATCTAAAAAACCCCAATTTAAGAGACCAATCATACCAACAAACATACCATGTATAAATTCTATAAGCCTAGGGGGAAGAGAAATTTCAATTCCCCCATGCATGACGACAGAGGTGGGTTTTAAGGTGCTTGCGGAAGGCAAGGAGGGTGGGGGCAACTCTGATATCTGGGGGGAGCTGGTTCCAGAGGGTCAGGGCCACCACAGAGAAGGCTCTTCCCCTGGGTCCCGCCAAACGACACTGTTTAGTTGACGGGACCTGGAGAAAGCCCACTCTGTGGGACCTAATTGGTCGCTGGGATTCGTGCGGCAGAAGGCGGTCCCTGAGATAGTCTGGTCCGGTGCCATGAAGGGCTTTATAGGTCATAACCAACACTTTGAATTGTGACCGGAAACTGATCGGCAACCAATGCAGACTGCGGAGTGTTGGTGTGACATGGGCATATTTAAGAAGGCCCATGATAACTCTCGCAGCTGCATTCTGCATGGTCTGAAGTTTCCGAATACTTTTCAAAGGTAGCCCCATGTAGAGAGCGTTACAGTAGTCGAGCCTCGAGGTGATGAGGGCATGAGTGACTGTGAGCAGTGACTCCCGATCCAAATAGGGCCACAACTGGTGCACCAGGCGAACCTGGGCAAACGCCCCCCTTGACAAACTGCTTTTGAGTTTCAAGCCTATTACAAATCACTATCCCTCCTGGGAGAAGAAAAAAAACATTAGCAATTGTTGGGGATAAAAACAATTTCTCCTCTCCCAAACCATCGCATGAGCTAATATATATAACCGAAACTAAACCAGTTGGTTCAGTTCTAGAAGAGGCAATTATGTAAGCTGAATTGCTTTGATCTATCAGTGCCGTGTTTATCTACAACTTCTCTCATCCTTCCTCATCTGGACCTAACTCAGTATCTCTCACAGTACCCGATCTTACTTGTTAAAGGACTGCAGACTAAAAACACATACTAAATGCAGTGGTACCTCTACCTACGAACGCCTTTACTTACGAACTTTTCTAGATAAGAATCGGGTGTTCAAGATTTTTTTGCCTCTTCTCAAGAACCATTTTCCACTTACAAACCCGAGCCTCTGAAACTGTAACCGGAAAAGGCAGGGAGAAGCCTCTGTGGGGCCTCTCTAGGAATCTCCTAGGAGGAAACAGGGGCGAAAAAGGTAGGTAGAAGCCTCCATGGGGCCTCTCTAGGAATCTCCTGGGAGGAAACAGGGCCGGAAAAGGCAGGAAGAAGCCTCCGTGGGGCCTCTCTAGGAATCTCCTGGGAGGAAACAGGGCCGGAAAAGGCAGGAAGAAGCCTCTGTGGGACCTCTCTAGGAATCTCCTGGGAGGAACAAGGGGTGAAAAAGGTAGGTAGAAGCCTCCATGGGGCCTCTCTAGGAATCTCCTGGGAGGAAACAGGGCCTCCATCCTCCCTATGGTTTCTCCAATCGCGCGCATTATTTGCTTTTACATTGATTCCTATGGAGAAAATTGCTTCTTCTTACAAACTTTTCTATTTAAGAACCTGGTCACAGAACGAATTAAGTTCATAAGTAGAGGTACCACTGTACACTTGCACAAAACAATTCAGACAGAACCCACAAGTGTTTGTCACAAGATGCCCACGCAACACAGTAGGGGGAGAAAGGAAGAAACAAGGGATACCTTGGTATACTAATAACAAAAGATTTAAGTGCCAAAGCCCACTGCAACAATATAGCCAAGAAGGCTTCAAGAGTTGTAAACCTAATCCTATGTAGCTTCTGCTCTGGCAATCTCACACTACTTACCAGAGCTTACAAAACTTTTGCCAGACCCATCTTCGAATACAGCTCATCTGTTTGGAACCCATATCGCATCTCAGACATTAACACCCTTGAAAATGTCCAAAGATACTTCACCAGAAGAGCCCTTCACTCCTCCACTCGAAATAGAATACCCTATGAGACTAGACTTTCAATCCTTGGCCTAGAAAGTTTAGAACTAAGACGCCTTAAACAAGATCTAAGTATTGCCCATAAGATCATATGCCGCAACGTCCTGCCTGTCGGTGACTACTTCAGCTTCAACAACAACAACACAAGAGCACAAAACAGATTTAAACTTAATATTAACTGCTCCAAACTTGACTGTAAAAAATATGACTTCAGTAACCGAGTTGTCGAAGCGTGGAACTCATTACCGGACTCCGTAGTGTCATCCCCAAACCCCCAACACTTTACCCTTAGATTATCCACGGTTGACCTATCCAGATTCCTAAGAGGTCAGTAAGGGGCGAGTACAAGTGCACTAGAGTGCCTTCCGTCCCCTGTCCTATTGCTCTCCTATATCTCCTATACCTTTCCTCTATTCCTATATCTCTTCTTCTATGCTTTCATTGATATGTTCTATTACTATATCTTCTTTTCTATTATTTCTTAAATATATTTTACTATGAGTATCTCCTCTATAACCTTTATCATGTATTTTATTATGTATATATAGATATATACCCACTAAAACCCTCATTGTGTATTGTTCTGTCTGGGTGCCCCCAGACTTCAACACCAACTGGAAAAAGCAGCCAGACACGCTGGTAAAAGCAAAAGCACTTTATAGTTTGAAAACTAAACACAGAGAAAAACCTGTTCTTCCCAACAGGCAGGCTATGAGGCTTCACAGCAAAGTCCTGACGGCCAGACAATACAGCAGACTTCTTGCTGACACACACACCACTGTAGAGAATAAGCCCCCACACCTTTTTCCCCAAGGTTTCAGCCTTCAAGGCCACAAGCCAGAATCAGAGACGCCAAAGATCACAGCCAGGTCCCAGGACTCCCAAAGATAATACTCCACAAGACAGGAAGGGTGGGTCTGCCTTTTCAGCCTTTCTGGGGAGAACCACACCCAAACCCAGCTGTTACCTATTTAGGACTGGAAGTACCTGGCTAATTGTCCCCTTCGTTGTGCTGCTCTTCTCTGCCTGTGATCGATGATGGCTTGAGCATTTTCATCTAAGGACTCCAGGCTGCTTGCTGGGGAGAGCTCCACCCCGGGGGATTCTGGCTGTTCTCCCTCTCCCTCGGCCTGATATTCCTCCTCCCCTTCTGCCTGGGCCTCCTCCTCCTCCTCCTGTTCCTCCTCCTCCCCCTCTGAGCAGGGAGCCGGCAGAGGTTCAGCCGTTCCCTGAGGAGCCTCAGACGGAATCACAACATGTATTGGACAAAATAAATAAAAATAAAACAAATAAGGTACAAGACCAACCACATGGCATCAAAAACATTTCGGAAGCAGTAGAGCAGAGCTTCCAAGATCTGCAAGTGGGTATCGCACACCGCTCGGAGGCTACGATAAGAGGACGAATCATGCATTGCAAAGATTGCCTGGAGGGGGAAAAGATATTTTTAACGTAACCTACCAGATCTGTTCAAAAGAATTTTTGAACAATAATTTTTGAATTTTGAAGAATACCAGATTTGTTCAAAAGAAACAAACCTAAGATGACTTCGCTTTTGTCCATTAGATTGAATTGTCCTTCTAGAAGTGGCTACTTACATAATACTTTGTAAAAGCAAAGACGTTCTGCTGACTAGAGGGATATTTTAGCTTAGATTTATTTTATGCATGCAGTACCTTCACTCAGAGTTTACCTTCCTGTTTGAACTAAAGTTGGGAACAGAAGTTAAGGCTGGCATATTTTCTTTCTTTTATCTTGCACTAAGCTAAAAAGAACCTTTTTCTCTTTTTTTGCCTTGAACCTCAGACTTTATTTTCCTCTTTCTCCTTCCCTTAATTTCCTATTTCTGCTTTTCTTTGCATTTTATATAGTAAATAAACAAAATAAGATCTGCGTGGATTGCCCCGGTGACCATGTAGAGACAGACAGGAAGGAAGCTTAACCACCAGATAGCAAGAATGCAAGCGAGCGGTCAGACGAGATGATCTGAAGTCATTGGTAGTCTTACATTGCAACAGACAAGGACATACGTTAATTTTTGCAGATTGTTGGATGAGCAGCTATAAAAAGCAGCCAGGGAAGTGATGGAAGCCTGGGAAATGAGCCCCTCACCAGTTAACAGGAGTGTTGATTTACCACCAGCCTACCAAGTACTTAGGAGATAGGGGCTTGACAGCACAGGGATACAACTTAATAGCCAGCTATCAACACCCCAGTCAACAACTAAAAAAAACCCCACATACAATCAAGCACCATATAAATATACAAGAGAATAGCAGTCTGATGGAGGGAAGCTCCCTGAGATGGGCTCTGTTGTGGTTAGCTCTGGCCCAGCTCCTGCCCCAAGGACTGTGGATGTGGGGGAGACATCCACATGCTGCAGGCCTGTTTTGCCCCCCCACCCGGTGGAATCTGATGATGAAGGCTCCTCTGACCAAGAAGACATGAGTGACAGGGAGGAGAGTGGGGCAGACAGCTCAGAAGGAGATCAATTATCTAGCTCCTCCTTGGATTCAGAACAAGAGTTAATGATACAGCCATGCATGCGGAGAGCGATGCATAGGCAATAACAACTGAGAGATTATTATCAAAGAAAATGAGGCCACCTGTGGTTGGGTGGGGCTGTGGTAATTAGTGAGGCTGCTATAAAGAGCAGCCTGTGGGTTTGGCCATTGTGGAGGATTATCTGATCATTGTGTTTTGTGACTGCTTTACTGACTTTGACCTTTTGTGTGCTGATTTTTCCCTGCTTTGAAACTAAACCAGAGCAAAGTGTGAAAGAAGAAGGACTGTGAATTGCCTCACAGCTGCAAGCTAAGTATCACAGAACTGATAAGGGACTTGTACAAAATACCAGTTTGGTTGGAGACGAGTGCTCTTTGCTATACCAAAAGAGGGCTTGGTTTAAGTGAATTTTCATTACTGTATAAAGAACATCGTTTTGAATTTTCAAACGTGTGTGTGTCTGACATTTGTACCTGTGAATTTTTGGGAGGATTCTACCAGAGAGCCCGACAGAACAGGCTCCAGCACAAGTCCAAAGCTCAGAAGACTGAATCTTTTTATCCTGGTGATTGACCGAGATTGGGCCCTAAATACACATACGACCACAATGGATATTACTACTACTAGCCATGCCACGTGTCCCAATACTGGAGTTCATAAAGGGCTCCCTTGGTGAATATGAGGCGTCCTACCTCACTCAAGAAAGCTTTTTAGGATTTTCCAACACAACAGAGAGACACAAAAACACAAATATCTCCATCCTGTGCCAAAGTGGAAAGGAGTTAAGAGTTTGCTATTTTCTCAGGGTGAGATGTATTAGGATGTAAGAAAACCCAATGATGTTGGCGGAAAAAAAGAGAGAGACAATGTTCTTGATATACAGTATTAAATTCGGGTTGTCACAGCATCGGCACATGACGGTATTGTTACTTTTCCTTCCTTCACTAAACCGGGCATGGCCATGGCACATTTGACACATCTGGCTTGTGGGCCACATGTTTGACAGCCCTGAGCTAAGGTAAAGTATTTATTGCTTCGTTCCAAATTATGACATTAAGCCATGAAAAATCTGCAGCAGAATTCTAGATAGGAAAGGAAACCAAACTTGACCCCACCAGAATGTCATTATTTGGCTTTTCTTCTTCCACAATATGTGTCCAGAGCATTGAAGCAGACATTTATATAAAGAGGCTTTATTTATGTACATAGGAATGTGACATTCACCACTCGTCTTACAAAGAAATCTCTGAATTGGACAAATAGTCTACAAGTTTCTGCACTTTAATCCAATAAATTCTCATGTATTTACATTCAAGTTTGCATTATGTACTTCAAGTCCCATATTGGAAGCCACTGGAAGATTTCAGCTTGCCTCTTAAGACAAGAATATGTTTGGTGAGGGAGAATGAGCCTCTGGAGAACATTTGATGGATGTTCTGTCAACGGTCCACTGGTTGAACCAAGGAAAACCAATTTTAAGAGGTTCCTCTTTTTGTCCGGTGAATATTCCTCTATGGCTGGATGCAAAATTCTCCTCTACCTTTCCGATTTACGGATGAAATCACTCTCAGCAATTTCTTAAGATTTTTCTTTTCAGACATCCAAGGTTATCGGAACGTTCTTCTTTTATTTGCCACAATCCCTGTCTTGAGTATCAAAGCTGAGTGCTGTTTAGGGAAGGCCAGCGGCATCTCTGATTTTTCCATTTTGCTGGCATTTACAACCCAGGATCAGAAACCCTGATCTTTTCTTCCAACGCCAGCTGGGATTCCAGTGCCTTGAGAAATATTGTCCCCGCATCCCGTTGTTCCAAAGACAGGCTACAGCAGTCCTATGTGCATTGGCTAATTCATCGTAAACAATGCTGTTTTGTTTATTTGTTTTTAAAAAAGGAAATTACAATAGAAAAATAGTCCATAGTTTTGCTAATATGAAAACAAAGAAACAAACATGCCACAAAATCCAGTTTAGGATGCTTATTGTTGTTCTTTATTCCAACAGGTATATTCTCTGTGCAGGGTGAACATCTGGCAATATTAATGCCATTTTCTCCTTTTATGGAAAACGTAGATTTAGTTGTTCCAGTTATTCCAGTATCAATATCCCTCTTCCTGCCTTATCAAAGAATTAGCAAGGTCTTCATCTCAGAGTGTTTCTAAGATATGCAGGGCAATATCCTGGGGAGCCTGAAGAACAATAGATAGTCCAGTTCTTTCTTTACGGCAGATGTTCTTTCATCTGTCCAGAGAGCTCTGAGATGATTTCTTAGATCTTATGAAATGGGAAAAGATGTTTTAAAAGCTGGTACAAAACGGAGCTATCCTTCATATATGGAGCGTTAAGAAACAAAACCTGGCCACCGGAACCTCCGGAAACATGGTCACATGAATAAAAATATCTCCGTTCTTCATGTTGTTTCTTTTGTGGAACCAGTAGCAGAAAACTGGGCAGGCACCCCATCGATTTCAGATTCGCGAATAAAAATCACCGCGTCTCCGCTGACATTTATTAGACACTGGGCCTGCAGCAACAAAGAAGGGATATTCAATTATATGCCTAATGGACTTTGAAACTGACAGTTTGCAATAACTTACAGAGATAACTTATATAAAATGAGATGTGGTTCCGGCCGCTTCAGAAGTTCTGGATATAGAACTGGGGAAAATTATAGATCAGTGTTTCCCAACCTTGGCAACTTGAAGATATTTGGACTTCAACTCCCGGAATTCCCCAGCCAGCGAATGCTGGCTGGGGAATTCTGGGAGTTGAAGTCCAGATATCTCCAAGTTGCCAAGGTTGGGAAACACTGTTATAGATGATAGCAATAGCTCTGTATGGGATTCGGCAGATCGTTAGAGCAGCTATTAGGATAAGGAGGTTTTGGAGTAGTGTTCTTGTACTTTTCTGCCTTTAAAATGTTTTAAATATTTTTTACATAATTTATAAATTACCAGCACCATCTGAGGAGCTTTTTGCTAAGCGATGTCGGGAATTCATGGCCAGACTGGTTGCAAAGAGAGGAATTGATTACTGCATGCTTGCAAAGTCTCAAAGGGGTAAATCAATGTTCCTCGACTTGGCAACTTTAAGAGCCGAATGGGCTTCAACTCCCAACGTTCCCCCGACTAGGGATCATCTGGAAGTTGAAGTCCACACATCTCCACACAATAGCACATGCACACATGCTTTCGGCACTCAAGGAAGAAAAGGTTCGCCATCACTGGATTAGTGATAAACCATCTTTATGCTTTGGATTCATTTCCAAAAAGGTTTTTGGGGTACGAAGGTGCATGAGCCTAGTATTGATCATTACCTATTAAAGCAGCTGCATCTTGGATTGCATGGACAGCAGCCACACAACCCTAGAAGAAGCTACTGATGTTTTAAATGCAGTAAACAGGGCTACTGGTATGAAGGACCGTTTGCAAATTATTTCTGAAGCCCTGGACGTTGTTTTGCAAACTCATGGGGCTAAAGGCCTTTTCCTTCTGGTTCTGAAAATTCCAGAAACAATTCATGAATTTGGCCGTCATCTTCTCGGCAAAAAGCTGTGGGCTTTGGGGTTATCACAAAGAACCTCCAGATGGACACCAAGAGGATTTGGTAAGGCCAGCCTATTTACCTGGTTTTTGTTTGGGTTTTCCATGAACACACACTGCTTCATGATGTAAGAGACCACAGCGTTTCCCCCTAGGGCGGCCACGTGAGCTCGGACCATCGCAAACACTTCAGCGACAAATGCATGCAGGAAGCCGCTCACACCACCTTCCTACAAAACATACAAATAAGTTGTTTGAATACAGAACAACAGAGTTGAAAAGAACCTTGGAAGTCTTCTAATCCAGTGATTTTCACCCTTTTTTGAGCCACGGCACATTTTTTACATTTACAAAATCCTGGGGCACACCACCAACCAAAATGACACATAATGACACTCTAATGCATTACATCATCATCATCATCATCATTTATTGGATTCGTATGCCGCCCCTCTCCGCGGACTCGGGGCAGCTAACAACAGTGATAAAAAACAGCATGTAACAATCCAATACTAAACAACTAAAAAAAACCTTATTATAAAACCAAACATACATACAAACATACCATGCGTAAATTGTAAGGCCTAGTTTCTAAATGTATTTATACTCAGTGTGAAACCTGGGCCTGTTTCAATGAACACAAAAGGGATATCCTGGCGGGAATGGTAGTTTGGGGACCCATGTTTAATTTCCCCACGGCACACCTGACCATGGCACACTGGTTGAAAAACACTGTTCTAATCCAACCCTCTGCTCAAGCAGGAGACCTTATACAATTTCAGACAAATGGTTGTCTCTTCTTAAAAACCTCCAGCGATGGAGCAGCCACAACTTCTGAAGACAAGTCATTCCCTTGATTAATTGTTCCCATTTTGAATAAATTTCTCCTTAGTTCCAGGCTGGATCTCTTTTTAATGATTTTCTACCAGTTTATTTATTTATTTATTAGATTTGTATGCCGCCCCTCTCCGAAGACTCGGGGCGGCTCACAACAGCAATAAAAACAATATAGCAGTGGCACAAATCTAATATTAAAAACATATAAAACCCTATCATTATTTTAAAAAACCAAACAACACATTCATACCAAACATAAAACAAAGTATAAAAAAGCCTGGGGGGAAAGGTGTCTCAACTCCCCCATGCCTGGCGGTATAAGTGAGTCTTGAGTAGTTTACCAAAGACAGGAAGGGTGGGGGCAGTTCTAATCTCCAGGGGGAGTTGGTTTCAGAGGGCCGGGGCCGCCACAGAGAAGGCTCTTCTCCTGGGGCCCGCCAAACGGCATTGTTTAGTCGACAGGACCTGGAGAAGGCCAACTCTGTGGGACCTTATCGGTTGCTGGGATTCGTGCGGTAGCAGGCGGTTCCGGAGGTACTCTGGTCCAATGCCATGTAGGATTGTTATTATTGTTTCCTGTTTTTCTGTACATGCTGTGAGGTGCCCCGAGTCCTCAGAGAGGGGCGGCATATAAATCCAAACAAACAAACAAACAAACAAACAAACAAACAAACAAACAAACAAATAGTTCATTGTTCATGCTGTAGCCTCCAGCCCCTTCCCTCCCAATCTTTGTTGCTCTTATCTGCACTCTTTCTCGACTCTCACCTGAAGTGAAAAATAAACGGCCATAACTAGGGGCGGCTTCCACTACCAGTTGGCATCGTGTCGGAAGTTCGCGTTCTGCATCGGCCTCCTGCAACCTCCTGCTAGCAAAAATGGAGCTTGGCAGTGCCGCCTGAAGCCCTTGCAAGCTCCATTTCCTGCACGCAGCCCTCCTGAGCTCCGTTGTCGCTGGCAGAGGCACTGTGGCTGGTTCTTTGCTGTCTCCCCATGGGCCACATTTAAGCACTCCGCGGGCTGGATTCGGCCCCCGGGCCTTAAGCTTGACGCCCCTGCTCTGGAGCCATGCCGCATTTCAGACCTAAGTCCATGATATACTCCAAACCTAAACTCAATCCTGCCTGCAATGACTCACGGGAGAAATACACTGGTCAGCTCACCTCTCGTAGAGAAGTGGTTTCTCGTATGAAGAACATGTTGATGATTCCAAGGTACTTTGTTATTTTGGCCCCGGGGATGAACGAAAGCGGTGTCATCTTCACAACCGGCACAGTGGAGTTCATTCCCATGGGCCCCAGGCGGTTACGGCACTGTCCTTCGGTCAGCGGGCTTGGCTTGTCCAGGGAGATGGCTACACAGAGCAAAGAGAGAGAAGGAGAGACGCTCAACGGGAACTCTGGTCGGCGCCAACAGCGACCCGTCCACATGGGCGTAAAAGAGCTGGGTGACCACATTCAGCGGCCTGTGATGGCTCAGCCAAAGGAAGCGAATCATCATGCAGAACATGCAAGTGAGAGGCCAGAAGCTTGGGCTGGGATTTATTTGGGGAGAACAAGGATCATTCCTGCAAAAAAAGGGAGCACGGAGGCCAGCAGCTGCCACAGACAGATGATTGGTTATAAAGTGGATCTACGGAAAAGGGTGGGGCGGGGTGGGGTGAATGGGTAGAGCGGAAGGAGTCGAAAAGGGAGTCAAAATTTGATGGAACATTTTCCGCAAGAAGGAATGACAAAAGTCTACAGGAAAGAGTGTGAAAGTTGACATATTTCTCCGTTCCACTTTTTCTCCCCCCCCCCCCCCTGTTTTTGCAAATTTGGTCTAAGCTCTTCCAGCTTCCGTCTAAATTGAGCAAAATAAAGCAAAACCTAGGGAGAGACTTAAATAAGATTTTAAAAACCCAACTCATCGTGGATTAATTCGGTAATTACAGCCATGCAGGTCACATAGCGAATCCTTGCATGTTACGAGTAATTTCACTGAAGTATACACATACATATTCTGCCATGCAGAGTATGTATATTTTTTGGGGTGGGTGGGTGAGGGGGTGGGGGTGGTTACAATTCGCATGCCTATTGGCCACCGGTACGTATGCTGGCAATGATTCGGGGAGCCGCGTGCTCCAAAAATGAACCGTTTTGGGACCGATCCTGTGCCTCTGCAGCTTTCACACTCAGGACACTGATTTTTTTTTCCGCAATGCCACTATTGAATACGAAGCTCTGCCCTTTGCCACTGAGAGATCAGAATCTAGGCTCCCAATGATCAGAACGGGATAGAAACGGCTGCCTACTTGTCTTAATTGATCCACGCCTTATGGTGTGAGCTTTCAGTTTAATGAATTCTATCCAGCTGTTGCATCTGTCTGCAAAGGAACTGTAATCAACCGAAGTGGCTGGAAACACAGACAGAGAAACAAAAGGGGAAAAAGAAAAGAAAAGGAAAATATGGGTGATGCCCCTTTGCCCATTCGAAGCGTTCCTTCTGACGAACCCGTCATCTTGATTTGTATCCCGCCTTTATTATTTTTGTCGAAAACTCAAGGCGGTGAAAGTTAATAATTCAACACTACTAGACCACAGGCTTTCCTCCTCTCAGATTGTACCAGGGAAGAGTTGTATGTTTTTTTTCCATTCACTATTATTATTTATTAGATTTGTATGCTGCCCTTCTCCAAAGACTCTATTTGGAGGCGGGCATGCATCAAAATGGCTAACGACTATTGATATACAGTGATACCTTGTCTTACAAACTTAATTGGTTCCAGGACTAGGTTCTTAAGGTGAAAAGTTTGTCAGATGAAACAATGTTTCTCATAGGAATCAATGGAAAAGCGATTAATGCGTGCAAGCCCAAAATTCACCCCTTTTGCCAGCCAAAGCGCCCGTTTTTGCACTGCTGAGATTCCCATTTCCGGACCTCTGTGTTTTTGTGATGCTGCGATTTCATTGAGGCTCCTCTCGCTGGGAAACCCCACCTCCGGACTTCCGTTGCCAGTGAAGCACCCATTTTTGCGCTGTTGGGATTCCCCTGCTGGGATTCCCCTGCAGCATCACAAAAACACGGAAGTCCAGAGGTGGGGTTTCCCATGGAGGGGAGCCTCAAGGGAATCCCAGCAGTGCAAAAACACTGGCAACGGAAGTCCAGAGGTAGGGCATCCCAGCAGCGGCGGTGGGTTTGTAAGGTGAAAATAGTTTGTAAGAAGAGGCAAAAAAAATCTTAAACCCTGGGTTTGTATCTCGAAAAGTTTGTATGATGAGGCGTTTGTAAGATGAGGTATCACTGTATTTGCAGCTCTTTTACTTTACCCATCTGTGTCCTTTGTTAAAAAAAATCCAAGGGAATTCAAAATTATATTAAGGAAAGATGAAAGCCAATAACTAACACCATTTCAGGAAATTGTTCTGGACAACAATACTTGAAACCCCATTGTTGTTTCCAATACGTATTTTGGCTACCAATAAGCCATTTCAGAGCATGCTTTCCAAGGTAAGTAGTGTTTGGAAGATTTAGTGTTATATCTCAAAAATGTATTCCCAACAAACCCAGGAATTCATTTCCTGTTCCGGTTTTCAGCTAAATCAAGTAAACTTACCTCTTTGACCAGCTGGTATGCCTGCGTGGGAACTTGCATTCTCCAGGTCCTCTAATAAGACAAAAATCAAGTCCACCGATATAATACAGGCAGTGACAGGAAAGAGGAAGTAAAATGTATTTGGCCTTTTACTCTGTTGATTCTAATCTCATCTTTCTTCACGAATTCACATTGAATTCCTTATTTGGCTGCGTCTCTCTCTGCCCACCAAAAAATGTGCCATTTCAGCCTTCTGGGGAAACGATGCAACAGTCATAAATATGAACCAATTGTTGCCAAGTTTATAATTTTCATCACCTAACCATGGAGATGTTGCAATGGTGTGTGAAAAAAAAGTCACATCACTCTTTTCAGTGCCGTTGTAACTTCAAACAGTCACCAAATGAACTGTTGCAAGTTGAGGACTGCCTATACTCAAACCTTCATAAAATACCGTATTTTTGGATTATAAGACATTAAAATTATAAGATTAAAACTCCATTTGGATTTCTTCCAAATCCTCCCTTTTCAAACTTAAAAAATTGTTTTTCTGGCTTCTTTTATCATGTCACACTGACTGTGTTCTGGTTTTGGAAATTATGCTGCCAACTATCAGGGAGGGGCCTGAGTTCTTTTACTTCGTCGTCCCCCACCCAACATCTTATGTTCCAGCCATTATTTGATGGATTTTCTACAAGTGCAGTGGCCGATAAGGTCCCACAGAGTTGGCCTTCTCTGGGTCCTGTCGACCAAACAATGTCGTTTGGCGGGCCCCAGGGGAAGAGCCTTTTCTGTGGTGGCCCCGGCCCTCTGGAATCAACTCCCCCAGAAATTAGAACGGCAATGATGAAAGATTTTCTAGTAAATCTTACAGCACGGAAAGCAAATGCCATTTTGTTGTTTTGCTCTTTTTTAAGGGCATCTTAATGCATTGTTTACAATAGGAGTCTCCAGCCGCCAGGGCACGGCCCATCCCTGGGCTGGGGCCTATTCAAACCAGAAGTGACTGGCAAGCACATGCACAGCTCCACTTGAAGGAAATGCACTCAGCTGCTGCTCAGACAGAGCCATCACCTTCCTCCACTCCCTGCCGGTCCGCAAAGCCGGAAAGTTTGGGAGCCACTGGTTAAGAATCAGCATTGCCTCTGGATTCTGAAAACCCCACTTGTACAATTAACTATATATGGCATGAGAGAGGGGTGATGTTCAACCTTCAAGGAAATACAGTGGTACCTCTACTTACGAACTTAATTCGTTCCGAGACCAGATTCTTAAGTAGAAAAGTTTGTAAGAAGCAGCAATTTTTCCCATAGGAATCAATGTAAAGGCAAATAATGTGTGCGATTGGGGAAACCACAGGGAGGGTGGAGGCCCTGTTTCCTCCCAGGAGATTCCTAGAGAGGCCGCACAGAGGCTTCTCCCTGCCTTTCCCGGCCGTGTTTCCTCCCAGGAGATTCCTAGAGAGGCTTCTCCCCACCTTTTCTGCCCCTGTCTCCTCCCAGGAGATTCCTAGAGAGGCCCCACGGAGACTTCTCTCTGCCTTTTCCGGTTACAGTTTCGGAGGCTCGGGTTTGTAAGTGGAAAATGGTTCTTGAGAAGAGGCAAAAAAATCTTGAACACCTGGTTTTTATATGGAGAAGTTCATAAGTAGAGGTGTTCTTAGGTAGAGGTACCACTGTAATTTGCCTTCAGCAGCAGATTGCTAATTATATTATGCTGTCCATGGTGCTGATCTTAAAAAAGACCAAATAAGGCAAACCCCTAAGCATCAAAGAAGGCTTCTGCTTTAGCTAAGCATTTATTCCCTCGGAATACAACTAGTCCTTGACTTACAACCACAAATGAGCCTCAAATTTCCATTGCTAAGCAAGAGGTTTGGCCCAATTTATGACCTTTCTTGCCACAATTGTTAAGAAAATCATTGCAGGCTGTTAAGTTAGTAACACAGTGATTAAGTGAACTTGGCTCCCCTCCCCTTGACTTTCCTTTTTTGTTCGGAAAAGGTGGTCATATGACCCTGAGACCCTGCAACTGTCATAAATATGAGTCGGTTGCCAAGTGTCCAAAAATAAGGTCAGTGACAGCGTAATTATCTAAATATTTGGAAAAGAGGTATTGTGATAATTCAAGAGCAATAAGAAATGATCCGGGTTGGTTGGTTAACAACTGCCAAGCTATAATTCAACAACTTCACACATTCAATTAAACTTCTTTTGTTCCGAGTACTGGGTTTATCAGAAGAGCACTTCTATGTCTGATAGGCTCTACTCTTAAACTTGTCTAATCTAAGATTATGGTTTCAAGAGATTAGATGTTACTCAGATATCAAAATAAAGCATACCCAGTGATCTAAGGAGGATTTAGGACTTAGTTCAAGGGATCTCTATGAAAATGATATTATTCTGCATAGTAAATTCAGCTACAAACGTTTGCTTGACTTCATATGGATTTTTGAAAGATGGTTAAACAGATCAATTGAAACTTTTTTTAAAAAAATCCACATGAAATTATGCAATGTTTTCCAATATAGAATAAAATGCATGCACAATATTCCAAAGAAGACACTAAGCAATGAATAATGGTACCTCCCATTTTATTTTCTATTCTTTTTCAAGTCTTTCAGAACTGAGTTCACATTTTAAATGACCTGTCTACTGCAATAAAAATCTAACTTCCCTTGATCTCTTTCCACCCTATCAGCAAACATGCAAACTATGGAATATTTATTCCAATCTTCATCTGCATTAATTCACATTAAATCAATTTTTGGAGATTTAAAAGAATTATTCTGGAGCTCTCTACACCGGAGGTTCTATCTTCTGAATTAGAATAAAGAATGGGCTTAAGGAAGAAGAACACTTAATTATCTTTAGAGAAATAAAAAACTTTTAGCTACAATTGTCTTGACTCTAAACAAAATTTCATTTTCATGTTTCCAAACATTGTTGATTCAATTTAGCAGAGATAATTTCCAGATCACTGAGGAATTGCTTCATGTATTCCCAAAATGCAGTTAGCTCAATTACAGAATTGAAATTAAAAACAAGCAGTTACAGAACTGCAATTAAAAACAAGCAGAAAAATCAACTTGTTTCTTTTCATTTGCTCCTTCCTGATACGTTAACAGCTTATTGTAATTAAAGCAATTTTCCTCAACACACTTTCGGTATAGCTTTCTTTCTTTCTTTCTTTCTTTCCTTCCTTACATCCTCTTTCTTTCTTTCTTCCCTTCCTTACATCCTCCCCTTTCTTTCTTTCTTTCTCTTTCTTTCTTTCTTTTTTCCTTTCTTTCCTTTTTTTCCTTTCTTTCTTTCTTTCTTTCTTCCTTCCTTCCTTCCTTCCTTCCTTCATTCATTCATTCATTCATTCATTCATTCATTCATTCATTCATTCATTGGATTTGTATGCCGCCCCTCTCCGGAGACTCTTAGCTTAGCTTTCCTATAGATGGAAAGTGCCAACATTCAATTCATACTAGGTAACGGTACTAAATCCAAGCTGAGTTTGTGGGCAAGCACCAAAGGAGCAAGTGAATGAAACATGTAAGGATAAGCATATGCTCATTTTTTTGTAAAAGGATAGTTAAAATAAAATCCAACCTTTAGCCGGTGAGAACTGCTGAGGCATGTGAGGATCAGAAGAAAGCTCCAAGGGAAACTGCAGCTGTTCTTCGTTGTCTGTGGAAGCTTGAAATAATAAAGTGGTAGATAAATATTGATTTTTCCATTACAACCCAGATGTCCTGAAATCATGTTAACCCTAATGGCAAAGAATGAATGTGTACATTCTCAAATGTGGGTTTTTTTTTTTACCTCTTTGTAGGTTTTTTTCTACAGTTTTAGCTGTTTGCAAAGCCTGGTGTTTATCAAAGGTTATTGCAACAGCGGTAACAGTGACCTGCAATTAGAAATATTTAAATGTCAGGTTTTTTCATTCATTCATTCATTCACTCACTCACTCACTCACTCACTACATTCATTCATTCATTCATTTTATTTCTTTTAGAAATATAGAAACATAGAAGACTGACGGCAGAAAAAGACCTCATGGTCCATCTAGTCTGCCCTTATACTATTTCCTGTATTTTATCTCACAATGGATATATGTTTATCCCAGGCATGTTTAAATTCAGTTACTGTGGATTTACCAACCACGTCTGCTGGAAGTTTGTTCCAAGGATCTACTACTCTTTCAGTAAAATATTTTCTCACGTTGCTTTTGATCTTTCCCCCAACTAACTTCAGATTGTGCCCCCTTGTTCTTGTGTTCACTTTCCTATTAAAAACACTTCCCTCCTGAACCTTATTTAACCCTTTAAGATATTTAAATGTTTCGATCCTGTCCCCCCTTTTCCTTCTGTCCTCCAGACTATACAGAATGGGCTCACCTGAATTAATTCATCTTCTGGAAGAGCAACAGTAAAGTTGACGTGGCACAGGCAACAAGGGGTCATCGAACGGAGTTTAAAATAAAGGCTCTGTGAAATATAACAAATGACTACTAAAATATAAGAAACGGCTAATAACTTTTGGGCCACTGGCAAGCGGTTACAAGTTTAAAAAGCATCTTCGGCATAGAAGCAAGGTGACTTTCGTTCAGGAAATTCTATTTGGTCAAGGGGCATCGGGGTGACTTGGGCGTAAATTAGTGAGAATGGCAAGTTAGCAAAGTTAGAAGCCTCCAAACCCTATGCTGTTTTTGCTTCTTTTCTTTGAAGTTTCTAAATGCGCGGTTAGCTGCCCAGAAGGATGAGAATGAGATGGAGGGCTACAGTAACTGCTTAAATGCATTTAAAAAAAAAAATACAAACCCATTTCTCTGAACCTCCAGGTTTCTGCTCAATAAAGCCTTTTGCAAAAAAGATAAATGGAAGTAGCTAAAATTGGTGTCCGGTTCTAAAACATGCAATTTTGCTCATTTTACCCCCTAAAATTCGTTGTGGCAAGGGAGGGCGTTTGCCCAGGTTCGCCTGGTGCACCAGTTGCGGCCCTGTCTGGACCGGGAGTCACTGCTCACAGTCACTCATGCCCTCATCACCTCGAGGTTCGACTACTGTAACGCTCTCTACATGGGGCTGCCTTTGAAGAGTGTTTGGAAACTTCAGATCGTGCAGAATGCAGCTGCGAGAGCAATCATGGGCTTCCCTAAATATGCCCATGTTACACCAACACTCCGCAGTCTGCATTGGTTGCCGATCAATTTCCAGTCACAATTCAAAGTGTTGGTTATGACTTATAAAGCCCTTCATGGTATCGTACCAAAATACCTCCGGGACCGCCTTCTGCCGCATGAATCCCAGCGACCAATTAGGTCCCACAGAGTTGGCCTTCTCCAGGTCCCGTCGACAAAACAATGTCGTCTGGCGGGACCCAGGGGAAGAGCCTTCTCTGTGGCGGCCCCGACCCTCTGGAATCAACTCCCCCCGGAGATCAGGATTGCCCCCACCCTCCTTGCCTTTCACAAACTCTTTAAAATCCACCTCTGCCGTCAGGCATGGGAAAATTGATTCCCTTGGGCCCTTCCATTTTATGTTTGGTTTGTCTGGGATGTATGAGTGTTTTATATTAAGGGTTTTAACTGTTCTTTAATCATTAGATTTGTACTGTGTTTTGCTGTTGTGAGCCGCTCCGAGTCTCGGGAGAAGGGCGGCATACAAATCTAATAAATAATAATAATAATAATAATAATAATAATAATAATAATAATAAAAACCCACTCAGTTGTCTCTAAAAAGTAAGGCATCAATTTTACCGCTTCAATTCACCCCCCTAAAAAAGTAAGGATGAAAATCCATTGCTGGTCTTCAATGATCTCACCACATCCCTTCCAGGCCTCTTAGGCATCAAATTGTGCGGGGTTTTTAAAAGAAATTCTGTGGTTTTAATTTTTTACCATTTTTATTATTTATGTTTTGGTTTTATTTTGGTCATTGACCAAGAAAACAGACAAACAATTGAGTCACAATTGATTAGAATAAAACCAGCTTTAAAATCATATACAGTGGTACCTCAAGATACGAACCCCTCGTCTTACGAACAACTCGTGATATGAACCCGGGGTTCAGAAAAATTTTGCCTCTTCTTACGAACTTTTTTCGAGTTACGAACCGGCGTTCGGAGACTGCTGGGAAGCCGCGCGGCTGTTTTAAAAGGTGACAGCCGGGCGGCGGAGCTTCCCAGCAGCCTCCCAAACGCCGGTTCGTAACTCGAAAAAAGTTAGTAAGAAGAGGCAAAATTTTTCTGAACCCCGGGTTCGGTTCGGGAGGTTGCTGGGAAGCCCCCCAGCCCGGCTGTCACCTTTTAAAACAGCCGCGCGGCTTCCCAGCAGTCGCCGAACGCCGAACGCGGAAGTTCGGGTTTGGCGTTCGGCTTCGGGAAGCTGCTGGGAAGCCGCACGGCTGTTTTAAAAGGTGACAGCCAGCCTGGGGGGCTTCCCAGCAACCTTCCCAACCCAGAACTTTTGCCGAACTTCCGGGTTCGGGAGGTTGCTGGGAAGCCCCCCAGCCCGGCTGTCACCTTTTAAAATAGCCGCGCGGCTTCCCAGCAGTCGCCGAACGCTGGTTTTTTGCGGGGGGTTTTTTTTGGTTGCACGGATTAATTGACTTTACATTGTTTCCTATGGGAAACAATGTTTCGTCTTACGAACCTTTCGTCTTATGAACCTCCCCCTGGAACCAATTAGGTTCGTAAGACGAGGTATGACTGTAATATATTACAGTTATGTCCATGTGCCGCCTCTATGTTGGTTGAGGCAGGCAGGATTCCCTTGTGTCCCATTTGTTGGGGGTCAAGGGAAAGGGAGGGTCTTGCCTTCTCTTTCTGCTCAAGATCCCCATGGACAATCAGTGGGCCATTGTGTGACACAGAATGCTGGACTCGATGGGCTTTGGCCTGATTCAGCAGGGCTCTTCTTATGTTCCTATGTTCTTAATATTACTCAGACCATTGTAAATTAAAGAAGTTGGGGTGTAAAAATTACTTCAACCCATTCCTAAGAGGTCTGGAAGAGGTGTGCGTAAGCATACCAACGTGCCTACCATCCTGGTCCTATTATTCATACTCATTTCCTATGTTCATACTCATGTTTATACTTATACCTGTTATCTTGTACATGTTTGTTAAACTAAACAAATAAAATAAATAAGTCTTGCAGCATGTGAAAGATTGCCAACAATCTAATAAATAGACTATGAATAGACTGCAAAGGTTAGCTCATGATTTTTGGGAAGATGGGAGGATAATATAGTAATAATAAGCAAAATCACCTGGCTGTTATCTTACACAGGATATTTCATGTCTTCTTTATAACTGTCATTTATTTATCATCTTGCATCCTGGACATAAACTGTTTCAACTCCTACCCTCAAAACGTTGCTACAGAGCACTGCACACCAAGACAACTAGACACAAGAACATTTTTTTCCCAAATGCCATCACTCTGCTAAACAAATAATTCCCTCAACACTGTCAAACTATTTACTACTATTACTACTAATTTTTCTCAGCATTCTTATCATCCATCTCCTCCCAGTTATGACTGTAATTTGTTGCTTGTATCCCTAAGACTTTTATTAATATTTATTCTTTCTGATTGCTTATTTGACCCTATGATGATCATTATGTGTCGTATCTCATGATTCTTGACAAATGTATATTTTATTTTATGTACACTGACAGCGTATGCACCAATAACAAATACCTTGTGTGTCCAATCACACTGGGCTAATAAAGAATTCTATTCTATAATTTACACCGGAAAAGCAAGTAAACCCCCCTAAAGCAAAGGACTGATTACCCAAATAGATCAAACAACTCGATTAATTCCAGCAAGCATTCTCTTACCTTTAGTAGATTCTCACAGAGATCATTAAAGGTCTTGTTGAGAGTTTGGTTTGTGAGGGTAATATTGCTAAGTCTGGAGACTCTTACAGACGTAAACATCTGAAGCAGGAAAACAAAATCGTGAATTGTCCTCCTTAAGTACAAATAAGAGTCTTATTACTGGCTGAATTACAACTGAGATTGTAAGTGGTACAAGACAAAAGAAAAATAGCATATATTCTAAGATAATCATGGGCTTCCCAAAGTATGCCCATGTTACACCAACACTCCGCAGTCTTCATTGGTTGCCGATCAATTTCCGGTCACAATTCAAAGTGTTGGTCTTGACCTATAAAGCCCTTCATGTCATCGGACCAGAATATCTCCAGGACTGCCTTCTGCCGCACAAATCCCAGCAACCGATTAGGTCCCACAGAGTTGGCCTTCTCCGGGTCCCGTTGACTAAACAATGTCGTTTGGCAGGTCCCAGGGCAAGAGCCTTCTCTGTGGCGGCCCCGACCCTCTGGAACCAGCTACCCCCTGAGATTAGAACTGCCCCCACCCTCCTTGCCTTCCGCAAACTCCTTAAAACCCACCTCTGCCGTCAGGCATGGGGGAACTGAAATGTCTTCCCCAGGCCTATACTGTTTATGTATGGTATGTTGTGTGCATGTTTTTTAAACTATGGGTTTTTAGCTTTCTAATTATTGAATTTGTATTACATATTGTTTTCTGTTATTGTTGTGAGCCGCCCCGAGTCTGCGGAGAGGAGCGGCATACAAATTTAATAAATAAATGAATGAATGAATGAATGAATGAATGAATGAATGAATGAATGAATAAATAATTTAATGCCAACTAGGTCAGGTATGATACATTTCATGCTAATGATAACAATCCTATGTAGATTGGAATGAATAAATTTTGCCACTATAAATGAAAAATAAATGGTGTGTTGTAATTTATAATGAGAAGAAATACAGGACTGGGAGCATAATCTGTGTACCAAATGTTAAGATTGGACATTTATTACAAGAAAGCTTTATGTGGCCTCGAGGTGGAGCTCTCACCTCACAATCAGGGAGTTGTGAGTTTGATCCTAGGTAGAGGCAGAGGTAAGGATCTCTTGCTTGGGCAGGGGGTTGGACTAGATGACCTGCAAGCTCCCCTCCAACTCTGTTAATCTGTTAAATAGGGAAGCTTTATGCATGGGGTAATAATCTATACAGGTCGTTCAATTAAGCCCAAAATTTATGTGGCTTAAGTGAGACATTTGTTAAGTGAGTTTTGTCCCATTTTAAGACCTTTATTGTCACAGTTCTTAAGTACAGATATTAAATTAGTAAAATGGTTGTAAAGTGAACTAGGTTTCCCCCGTTGACTTTGCTTTGTCAGAAGGTCACAGAAGTTGATGATATATTCTGCTACATTACAACCATCATAAATATGAATCATTTATCAAGCATCTATGCTGTGGTTAGCTCTGGCCCTGCTCCTGCCCCAAAGACTGTGGATGTGGGGGAGACATCAACATGCTGCAGGCCTGTTTTTCCCCCAGTGGAATCTGCTGATGAAGGCTCCTCTGACCAAGAAGACATGAGTGACAGGGAGGAGGAGAGTGTGGCAGACAGCTCAGAAGGAGATCAATTATCTAGCGCCTCCTTGGATTCGGAACAAGAGTTAATGATACAGCCACGCATGCAGAGAGCGATGCATAGGCAACAACAACTGAGAGATTATTATCAAAGAAAATGAGGCCACCTGTGGTTGGGTGGGGCTGGGGTAATTAGTGAGGCTGCTATAAAGAGCAGCCTGTGGGTTTGGCCATTGTGGAGGATTATCTGATAGTTGTGTTTCGTGACTGCTTTACTGACTTTGACCTTTTGTGTGCTGATTTTTCCCCGCTTTGAAACTAAACCAGAGCAAAGTGTGTGTCACTTTGTGAAAGAAGAAGGACTGTGAATTGCCTCACAGCTGCAAGCTAAATATCACAGAACTGATAAGGGACTTGTACAAATTACCAGTTTGTTTGGAGACGAGTGCTCTTCGCTATACCGAAAGAGGGCTTAGTTTAAGTGAATTTTCATTATAAAGAACATTGTTTTGAATTTTCAAACGTGTGTGTGTCTGAAATTTGTACCTGTGAATTTTTGGGAGGAGTCTACCAGAGAGCCCGACAGAACAATCTAATTGTAAAATTACGTGACCACCGGAATGCTGCAACAGTCATAAGTGTAACGAATGGCCATAAATCACCTTTTTTTCAGTGCCATTGTAACTCTGAATGGTCACTAAACAAACTGTTGTCAGATGAGGACTACCTGTGCTCACTTCCAAGTTTCTTTACTACCAACAGGGTGTCCAGGGGGAAAGCATTTTGAAATCCCCTGATATTTCCCAGTAACTTGCGTTCCAGTTAAGGATCGGTGATAGATGACGTCATAGCAAACGGCTAAGCCATGGAGAAAGATCAATAGCTGAGTAAGCAAGTTGTTGCCACAGTTATGCTCATTTTTGCTTGACTCTAACTGGCAGCATGATCCGGTTTGTTTGTTTGTTTTACATGATTTTTCCCTGATTTCTAAACATTTTAATACAGTTTGGTTCCCCCCCTGATTTATTCCATTTTTTCACGAATTAGATAATTCCCTGATATTTCCCGAACCGCCAATTTCCCTGATAATTCTGATTTCCCTGTTTTCCAGATTTGCTGGATACCCTGTGCCAATGGTTATGGAACTGACACAGAGAGAGAAAACTTAATTCTTAATTGTGTGGCCTCATATGAAAATATCTGATGCACGAATCTCAGCGACCGGTTAGGTCCCACAGAGTGGGTCTTCTCTGGGTCCCGTCAACCAAACAATGTCGCTTGGCGGGACCTAGAGGAAGAGCCTTCTCTGTGGCGGCCCCAGCCCTCTGGAACCAACTCCCCCCAGAGATTAGAATTGCCCTCACCCTCCTTGCCTTTCGAAAGCTGCTTAAAACCCACCTCTGCTGCCAGGCATGGGAGAACTGAGATACACTTCCCCCCTAGGCCTTTACAATTTTATGCATGGTATGTCTGTATGTATGATTGGTTTTTATATAATGGGTTTTTAACTGTTTTTAGTATTGGATTTTGTTATACACTGTTTTATTGCTGTTGTTAGCTGCCCCGAGTCTGCGGAGAGGGGCGGCATACAAATCCAATAAATAAATAAATAAAATAAATAAACTTGCTTGGACCTACACCACATAATTTATGTGGAAATCTCCCCCCCTCTCAAATTTTTGATGCCGACAACTGAATCTAAGCAAATTAATATGAAGTGAAAGAGAAGCAGTTTTGCATACTTTATATATTACTCTGAACATTGATCGGAGTATATTGATACTATTTTACCTGTATGTCAGAAGTCCAATTGTTTATTCCAGGCATAATTTCTGTATTGCAGCTATAAAAGCCTGACAAAGAACAAATTCAGGTTTTTAGTATTTAAAAAAAGAAGGTATAATGCTGTTGTTTTATTTGCTCAGGTTTTCAGCATAACTGATTTGCGAAGTCACTGTGCTTTCTATATTTGTATTTTTTGAGAACGAGACAATCTATTAATATTCTAAAGAAATATGTATATATACTTAGGAATGAATGAATCAGTTCAATTCAGTTAAATATAACTTGTGTTCCAATACTCTGAGACACTGAAAGTGTATATTAAATGCACAAAGTATGCCACATTCATTACATACAAGCAAATAACAATTGAGTTTACAAATTATGTATCTAACTATCTAACAATAAATGGGCTTGTTTTTTATAAGATCAAATTCAGGAAACCTAAAACTATGATGAACTCTTCTAATAGAAAATGTACCTGGGATTATTCTACATACTGAGAAAAGAGAACTGGCTATTGTCAAACTTTTGGGAGTATTTTATAATATTATCAGAATACTTTTAAAAATCAACTGTACCTGAGGGTGGAGGGATATCTGTCAGTAAAGAATGAACGTCTTCCATGGCATCTGTATCATCAATCTGAGGGGGGGGGGGGGAAATAACTACATATAATAATTTGGCCTTTGACATGTCCTTTATTAATTAATATTCTATATGGAAAGCATACTTAATATACATACCGTACAAAGATATTATCAACCAATATGAAAAGTCTAACGCATATATCCCGAGTTTTAAAATTCATTACTTGGGGACTTGTTAACAGATTTAAACATTCTGGTATATTAAAATTAAAACTTCAGTATTTGTGAGTTTTCATTTCTTATGTTGGATAACCATTTTTCTGAAGTAGCATAGGGCAATGTTCCCTCTAATTTTTTTCCTGTGTGGGCGGAAAAGTATAGTGTCTGAGCGGCAGTCCCTTTGGGACTGGGCGGCATAGAAGTATAAATAATGATCTCCCTCTCTTTCTATCTCTCTCTCCTCCATTGCGCTCTCTCTCTCTCTCTTGTTTTCTTTCCCTCTCACTCTTTCTTTCTATCTCTCTTGCTTTCTTTCTCTTCTCTCTCTTGCTATCTCTCTCCCCCCCTTTCTCTCTCTCTCTCTCTTTCTCACTTACTTTCTCTCTCCCTCTCTCTCTGTCAGCGAGGGGGCTGCGAGAGCACTTTCCCCGAGCGCTTTGGGAGCGCCTGCCCTGCCTCTACTGCAGCCCCCTTGCTGAAAGTCTGTGACGAAAGCACTCCCAGTGAAGGGGCTGCGAGAGGGGCAGGGCGAGCGTTCTCGAAGCGCGCGGAGAAAACCCTCTCTTGCAGCCTCCCTGGCTGGGAGGAGGAGGAGGAGAAGCTGCAGCCACCGCTGCGGGAGAAGTCGCGCCCCAAGGCAGGAGGCGGCAGAGGAGGAGAGGGGGGCGGATCGGGCGGGCGGGGGGCAGGGCCGAGAGGCCAGGGGCGCGAGGAGGCCGGAGGCACCATGGGGAGGCAGAGGCAGCCGCGGCTCCCTTTCCTTCTACTGCCGGCGCCTCCCCGCCCCCCCGAGGCTGGCAGGGGGATGGGGAGTGCGCGCCTGTGGAAAAGGGTGTGCGGGGGGGTATTTTGGGGCGCGCGCATGCGCATGGGCGCACCTTACGGGTCTCCTGCCCAAGCAGGGAGTTGAACTAGAAGACCTCCAAGATCACTTCCAACTCTGTTATTGTTATTATTATTATTTTAGCCAAATCATTGTCCAGTCTATTTGTGAACACTTGGTGTGATGGCACACTCACAACTCCAGTAGCCAACTATTCCATTGATTAAGTACTGTCACTGTCAGAAAATGTCTCCTTTCTTCTAGGTTGTTTCTCTCTTTAACAAACTTCCACCCATTATTTCCTGTCCTGCTCTAAGGTGAATAAGTCCTCTATTGTGTCCCACAGTAATCCTTCTGCTTGATAGGCTACACAATCCTAGTCCCCTTAACTGTCCTATGGTTTAGCCTCCAGACTCTTTATCATCTTTTCCAATCTTCTCTGACCTCTTTCTAGGGTCTCTGCATCTTTCCTGTTATTATGATGACCAGAACTGGACAGAGCATTCCATGGTTGGAACACTTATGTATTCCCTGCAGGGATTCCAAGCTAGCCAGCCTCTTAATTCCCACTCCTAGTTGCAGATTCCACTACACATGCTGTTCATTTTCAAAAATGAAAAGTAGTTTACAATAGCTGTTTTAATTAAATCACTCCCCCCTTCCTTCCTTCCTTCCCTCCCTCTCTCTCACACACACACATTCAGATATGTTATCTATAGAATGCAAACATACTTAACTACAAATGGTTCTGTAATTCAATAAATGAATTTCGTTCATTCTTTATAAGTCAGAGGTAGAAGATGGACTTTTCCGAAGGAGGACATACCTCCAACACAAAGGCGTCTTTCTTGCCATGAGAGAGATCCAATTCTGCAATTTCATCAGAGCTTTCAGACTGAGATCTTAGCAACCTGGTCCGGTGTCTCGGTTCCGGAATGGGAGAACCTATAATTTCTTCCGATGTCTCCTACGCAGAACAATATATGGCATCATGTAGACTTCTCATGTTTATGAAACCTCACAAAAGAACTTTAAACATTTCACTGCTACCACCACAACTTTCCTCCAACATATACGGTATGAAATATCTTGGCTATTTCTGCCCTGACCAAAATGAGTAACTTACTCACCTTTTTTATTCCTGAATGTTTGCAACCACTTTCTTTCTCATTATTTTTATAGGATTCTCTCTAATTCGCTCTCACTGATGATTAGCTTTATATTTTCAGGGGTCTATTGCATTTAAATTTTCATTCCCAATACAGATAGTCCTCAACTTATAACAGTTCATTTAGTGACCATTCAAAGTTACAATGGCACTGAAAAAAGTAACTTATGGCAATTTTTCACACTTATGACCCTTGCAGTATCTTCACGGTCAAGTGATTTACATTTGGATGCTTGACAATTGGTTCATATTTATGATGGCTACAGTGTCCTGGGCTTGTGTGATCCCCTTTTATTTATTTATTTATTGGATTTGTATGCCGCCCCTCTCCGTAGATTCGGGGCGGCTAACATTAATAAAAGCAGCATGTAACAATCCAATACTAAAACAACTTTAAAAAACCCTTATTATAAAACCAAAGATACATACAAACATACCATGCATAAAATTGTAAGGGCCTAGGGGGAAAGAATATCTCAGTTCACCCATGCCTGGCAGCAGAGGTGGGTTTTAAGAAGCTTACAAAAGGCAAGGAGGGTGGGGGCAATTCTAATCTCTGGGGGGGAGTTGGTTCCAGAGGGTCGGGGCCGCCACAGAGAAGGCTCTTCCCCTGGGGCCCGCCAAACGACATTGTTTAGTTGATGGGACTAGGAGGAGGCCCACTCTGTGGGACCTAACTGGGCGCTGGGATTCGTGCAGCAGAAGGCGGTCCCTGAGATAATCTGGTCTGGTGCCATGAAGGGTTTTATAGGTCATAACCAACACTTTGAATTGTGACCGGAAACTGATCAGCAACCAATGCAGACTGCGGAGTGTTGGTGTAACATGGGCATATTTGGGAAAGCCCATGATTGTTCTCGCAGCTGCATTCTGCACGATCTGAAGTTTCCGAACACTTTTCGAAGGTAGCCCCATGTAGAGAACATTACAGTAGTAATGAGAGCATGAGTGACTGTGAGCAGTGACCCCCGGTCCATAAGTCAATAGGGGTTCCCAAGTCAGTAGGGAAAGCCAGGTTCACTTTACAACTACAATACTGATTTAGCAACTGCTGTGATTCACTTAAGAAACGTAGCAAGAAAGATTGTAAAATGAGAAGCATTTGACTTAAAATTGTGTCAGTACGTATGCAACATTGCTTACCGGAGGGTTAATCTCATAGAGCTCTTTGTTTCTGGCAATTGTGTCATTGATTTTCTTCTGCATGTGAGATATGTGCTGTTCGCAAGTGGCATCACTGGGAGTTTTCCCCCCAATCTGAATACCACCAGGAGTAGGTAAAGCAGCCAAGTAAACCCCTGTAGCAGACTGACAAAAAAAAAATACCAGTAAGAAACTAAGGCATTGTGGGAAACACAGTCTAACACCTTCCTCCTATTATGTAGAAAAATTTAAGAGTTTAAAATAGACTATTGTCTATTGAATTAGATAAACTAACATACAAACTAAATGACATAGAAACATAGAAGTCTGACGGCAGAAAAAGACCTCATGGTCCATCTAGTTTGCCCTTATACTATTTTCTGTATTTTATCTTAGGATGGATATATGTTTATCCCAGGCATGTTTAAATTCAGTTACTGTGGATTTATCTACCACGTCTGCTGGAAGTTTCTTCCAAGGATCTATTACTCTTTCAGTAAAATAATATTTTCTCATGTTGCTTGTGATCTTTCCCCCAACTAACTTCAGATTGTGTCCCCTTGTTCTTGTGTTCACTTTCCTATTAAAAACACTTCCCTCCTGAACCTTATTTAACCCTTTAACATATTTAAATGTTTCGATCATGTCCCCCCTTTTCCTTCTGTCCTCCAGACTATACAGATTGAGTTCATGAAATCTTTCCTGATACGTTTTATGCTTAAGACCTTCCACCATTCTTGTAGCCCGTCTTTGGACCCGTTCAATTTTGTCTATATCATTTTGTAGGTGAGGTCTCCAGAACTGAACACAGTATTCCAAATCACAAAGAAGACTCAGAATTTATGAAGTTTGGAACATGTTTTACCAATGGATAGAGAAAAGGAAATCAGAGGGAAAGGAAGGTACATAAAGTATATATAGTCACAGGTATAAACATGGGGAAAACAAATGCTATAAAATGAAAATGAATATATAAGTAAAGATATATAAAGAATATAAGTTATGTGTATGATAAGAGGCGATATTAATAGTTAAACAGATTGGAAATTGAAAACTGTTGAGGGAATACGGTTTAACTTACATGTACTTGCTTGTGTTTTTAATGTCTTTTTTAATGTTTGTATTCAATAAAAATTATTTTTTTTTAAAATAAAATAAAATAGCTTATTGACTGTTTATCTGGATCAGAGTTTCTTAAACGTAGCATCCTAAAGATATGTGCATTTCAACGTGTGCATTTCAATGATTTTAAATGATTACTTTTAAGATAATTTTTAAATTAACTATTTTATTAATTGGCTTAGAAATTTTATTTATTTTATTTATTTTATTTTATTTATTGGATTTGTATGCCGCTCCTCTCTGCAGACTCAGAAATGTTTTATATATCTTTTTTTATCGAAATGTTGTAAGCCGCCCCGAGTCCATGAAGAGGGGTGGCATATAAGTCCAATTAATAACTAATAAATAAATAATAAATATTCAGAAATTTCCAAATAGAAACGAAACTCTATACATTTTTCCCCTTTAACGGTGTCCGCACATCTTAAAATTCTTTGAGACTGTCAAACATTGATCTAGACCAGGGATCACCAAACTTGACAACTTCAAGACTGGTAGACTTCAACTCCCAGAATTCCTCAGTCAGCTGTGCTGTGCTTACTGGAGAATTCTGGGAGTTGGGGTCTCACAAACCTTAAAACTTGTCAAGTGTGGAGCCCCCTGATCTAGATTGTACAGCATAAGTATGCGTGGGTGGGGTTGTGTGACCAAGTCACGTTTTTCTTCAGAAAGTAAACAAGTGGGACTCTGCAGGCTGAAATACAGATTTTAAAAAAAGAATTAAGAAGCACTGAGGGATATTTCACTGTGATAATGCAGCTGTCAAACCTGAATTTCACTGGGGATTATTTGTACCCTATTCCTAACTGATGAGTCAACCACATTCCAATGTCTGGCTGATAGCAGAAGGAGGAGATGGATGTTGCTCCCATCCTGGTTGGACAATGTGACAGGTTTTTTGGAAACTAGAGAAACTGAAACTTATATTGGGGTGAAAAGCCAGGGAACTGGCCTTTCACCAGTAGTGCCAAGATGGATTTATTTAGATAAATCTGTTATTTATTTAAATAATTTTTTTTATTTATCTAAATAAATTTGTTATTTATCTAAATAAAGGAGCTGCTGATACAGTTCTACAGAGGAATCATGGAGTCTGTCATCTGCACCTCTATAACTGGTTTGGTTCTGCAACCCAACTAGACCGACACAGACTTCAGAGGAGAATCAGAACTGCAGAAAAAACAATTGCTGCCAACCTGCCTTCCATGGAGGACCTGTATACTGCACGAGTCAAAAAGAGGGCTGGGAAAATATTTACTGACCCCTCACATCCTGGACACAAACTGTTTCAACTCCTACTCTCAAAACGTCGCTACAGAGCACTGCACACCGAGACAACTAGACACAAGAACGGTTTTTTTCCTGAACGCCATCACTCTACTAAACAAATAATTCCCTCAACACTGTCAGACTTTCTACTAAATCTGCACTTCTATTCTACTAGTTTTTCTCATCATTCCTATCACCCATTTCCTCCCATGTTGACTGTATGACTGTAACTTGTTGCTTATATCCTAAGATTTTTATTAATATTGCTTCTTCATTGCTTATTTGAACCCTGTGACAATCATTAAGTGCCGTACCACATGATTCTTGACAAATGTATATTTTATTTTATGTACGCTGAGGGCATATGCACCAAGACAAATTCCTTGTGTGTCCAATCACACTTGGCCAATAAAATTCTATTCTATTCAAACTAAATTTGTTATTTATCTAAATACATTTGTTATTTGAGGAAAAACAATGCCTCGGAACTCGATTTGTAATGGGTGCATTACTTGGACCCTTGAAGAAGTTTGTTCAAAGAGTTATAAACCTAAATTTGTAGAAAACATCGGAATTTAAACTCACTGATTATCTCTGTGCATTTAACGCCAAATACAAAAGGCACCATTAGATGCTGTAGATGTAATCCCACAAAAGTCAGTGATGGATAACATCTGACCTCTAAAGAAATCTTCACTAGTAGCCTTTATTGTGGTAGAAACTTTTAAAGTGGACTGAATCACCAGAAACTGGATTCCAGCTGTGGTTCATTAACTTTAGAAAAGGTACTATTGTAAGATTTTCCATTTTGAAATCTTCATGGTTTATTTTAAAAAGGACGTGGCCTGTTCCTTTCACACAACACATCTTGATATTCTGGGTTTATAAATGTAAAAGCATCCTGTTTTTATTCAATGCTTAAGTCTCCGGAGTCTCCGGAGAGGGGCGGCATACCAATCTAATAAATAATAATAGTAATAATAATAGTAATAATATTTTATTTATCTATCTATCTATCTATCTATCTATCTATCTATCTATCTATCTATCTATCTATCTATCTATCTATCTATCTATCTAATTTGTATGCCGCCCCTCTCCGCAGACTCAGGGCGGCTCACAACAGCAACAGAAAACAATATATAATAGAAACAATGTACAATACAAATCTAATAATACGAAGTTAAAACCCATAATTTAAAAAACATGCACACAACACACCATACATAAAT
Source organism: Erythrolamprus reginae (assembly GCF_031021105.1). NCBI lineage: Eukaryota > Metazoa > Chordata > Lepidosauria > Squamata > Dipsadidae > Erythrolamprus > Erythrolamprus reginae. The sequence continues at coordinate 90,709,831 of NC_091955.1, read as the reverse complement.
TATATAGGCCTGGGGAAGATATTTCAATTCCCCGATGCCTGAAGGCAGAGGTGGGTTTTGAGAGGGTTACGAAAGGCAAGGAGGGTGGGGGCAATTCTGATTTCTGGGGGGGAGTTGGTTCCAGAAAGCCGGGGCCGCCACAGAGAAGGCTCTTCCCCTGGGTCCCGCCAAATAACATTGTTTAGTCGACGGGACCCGGAGAAGGCCAATTCTGTGGGACCTAAACGGTCGCTGGGATTCGTGCGGCAGAAGGCGGTCCCGGAGATATTCTGGTCCGGTGCCATGAAGGGCTTTATAATAATAATAATAATAATAATAATAATAATAATAATAATAATAATGCTCAAAAAAAGAAAGGGAACACTCAAAGAACACATCCTAGATCTGAGTGAATGAAACATTCTCATTGAATGCTTCGTTCTGTACAAAGTTGAATGTGCACAACAGCAGGTGAAATTGATGGTCAATCAGTGTTGCTTCCTAAGTGGGCAGTTTGATTTCACAGAAGTTTGATTTACTTGGAGTTATATTGTGTTGTTTAAGTGTTCCCTTTATTTATTTATTTTGAGCAGTGTATTTTTTCCAAGATGAAAAACTAGAGGGAGATGATGCTATAGGATTAGGAAAAAAAAAATCAAAATGTTTAAAACAACACAAATGGAAAACTTACTGCCAAACCCATCAACATCGTTTCTCCCACCGTGATCTGTATCCGTAGGCCAAAGAGGGCGTTCATCCCTCTTAGCTTCAACTTATTCATCAACTGGGTGTGTACTTCATACTCCATAAATGGAAGCAGGTTACTGATGCAGGTTGCGTTGGCTTCGGCTTGGGTTTTCTTTTTCAGCCGGCATAACCTGTTGGGGAGTGAATGATAAATTTTAAGGCACGTGGCCTTAAGGAATTATAGAGTCATAGGCCTAGAAGGGACCATAGAGATCTTCTAGTCCAAGGATTGAAGACCTCCAGCAATGGAGCATTCACAACTCCAGGAGGCAAGCTGTCCCATTGGTTAATTGGGCAAGACATGCCACTGATTGATTGTTCTCAGTGTCAGGAAATTAATTACTGTAATTAATCAATCAATCAATCAATCAATCAATCAATTAATTAATTAATTAATTAGGTTTGTATGCCGCCCCTCTCCAAAGACTCGGGGCGGCTAACAACAATAAAAAGACAATGTGAACAAATCTAATATTAAAAATAATCTAAAAAAAACCCAATTTAAAGAACCAATCATACAAACAAGCATACCATGTATAAATTCTATAAGCCTAGGGGGAAGGGGAGGAGCTGGTTCCAGACGGTCAGGGCCGCCACAGAGAAGGCTCTTCCCCTGGGAACCGCCCAACGACATTGTTTAGTCGACGGGACCAGGAGAAGGCCAACTCTATGGGACCTAACCGGTCGCTGGGATTCGTGCGGCAGAAGGCGGTCCCGGAGATATTCTGGTCCGATGCCATGAAGGGCTTTATAGGTCATAAGCAACACTTTGAATTGTGACCGGAAATTGATCGGCAACCAATGCAGACTGCGGAGTGTCTCCTTATTTCTAAGGTTCCTTCTTTCCTTGATTAGTTTCCATCCATTGCTTCTCCTCCTGCCCTCAGGTGCTTTGGAGAATTAGTTGACCTTCTCTTCTCAGTGGCAGCTCCTCAAATATGAGCCGAGGTGGCGCAGTGGGTACTGCAGGCCACTAAAGCTGACTGCTAGATCTGAAGGTCAGCGGTTCAAATCTCATCACCGGCTCAAGGTTGACTCAGCCTTCCATCCTTCCGAGGGAGGGGGTAAAACGAGAACCCGGATTGTGGGGGCAATAGGCTGGCTTTGTTAAAAAGTGCTATTGCTAACATGTTGTAATCCGCCTTGAGCCTAAGGAGAAGGGCGGCACAAAAAAATCAAATAGATAGATAGATGGATGGATGGATGGATGGATGGATGGATGGATGGATGGATGGATGGATGGATGTGTATGGGAGCAGTGTATGGGAGGCAGCCATGCTCCGGGTGTATGGGAGGCGCATACTTCTCCTCGCCACCTCAGAGTCCCTCTTTTTTTTTTAAGCCTTATATTTTGGGTTTTTTTTATTCCCCTCACCTCACCTTCTTCCTTCGGTAGCGACTGTCCTCCTCCTCGTCTTCCTCCCCCTCCTCCCACCCAAATTCTGAGCTTTTATTTTTTTCCTAATGGGTTTGCACGCATCATTTGCTTTTACATTGATTCCTATGGGAAAAATTGCTTCTACTTACTGTTCTGGTTTCTGGTAGAAGTTTAGTAATTACAAATAACTCTCATTAAATGCATCATTTCATGAATAAAGCAACTCCGTTTATTTCTCTGCTCTCTTGTACTTCAACACATTTCAGACATCTATCAGTCCGTTATCTCTCTTCTAGCCGCATTCCTCACATTCCTTTTCCTGCTTAACTTAGACAAGATTTATTTCCTGACTACATAGCTATAAAAAACAGCAACACTGACTAAATACAATACAAAATACTTTGGTTTACTTTGGCGTGGTGAAAAAAACCCTCCATATTTCTTTTCAGCAACGTTGAAACTCCACCCTTCTTCTCCACTAGCCCCCTGACGTGCCAAATACCTCACTACAGCATTTAACCCATTCCTCTCCTTAATATCTTCTTCCAGACCTTTGCTCTCTACGTTTCTGAATCCTTCTGAATTTAGGGTTAACCCAGCGAGCGTCTAATTCTCCTTTGCTAGATCCTGAACTCATAGCCCCATCCTGTGGCTGGCCTCCCACCTGTTCTACTACCTGTAACCCCGGGCCCCCCACTACTTCATAAACACTATCAGAATCTGAGTCCTCAATATCTTCATCATCCTCCAACTGATCAAGAGTATGTACAACACATACAACATTTTCTACTTAAGAACCTGGTCAGGGAACGAATCAAGTTCTTAAGAAGAGGTACCACCAATAGCACTCGAGTCATGTACCATTTCACAGTCCTTTTTACAGCCCTCTTTAAGTGATTGACTTTTACAGCCTATTGCCCCCAACAGTCCGGGTCCTCATTTGACCCACCTCGGAAGGACGGAAGGCTGAGTCAACCTCAAGCCTGGTGAGATTCAAACTGCCAAATTGCAGGCAGCCGGCAGTCAGCAGACGTAGCCTGTAGCACTGCACTCTAACCACTGCGCCACCGCGGCTCTAATAATGTGGCTCTAATAACAACAAAAATTGGTGTCTTCTTCCTGTATTCAGATCGTGCAGAACGCAGCTGCGAGAGCAATCACGGGCTTTTCCAAATATGCCCATGTTACTCCAACACTCCGCAGTCTGCACTGGTTGCCGATCAGTTTCCGGTCACAATTCAAAGTGTTGGTTATGACCTATAAAGCCCTTCATGGCACCGGACCAGGATACCTGCGAGACCGCCTTCTGCCGCACGAATCCCAGCGACCGGTCAGGTCCCACAGACTCGGTCTTCTCCGGGTCCCGTCGACTAAACAATGTCGTCTGGCGGGACCCAGGGGAAGAGCCTTCTCTGTGGCGGCTCCGACCCTCTGGAATCAGCTCCCTCCAGAGATTAGAACTGCCCCTACCCTCCTTGCCTTTCGTAAACTCCTCAAAACCCACCTCTGTCGTCAAGCGTGGGGGAACTGAGACATCTCCCCCTGCCTATGTAGTGTTAGTGCATGATATGACTGTATGTATGTTTTTTATATTGGGGTTCCTTGTTTTTAGATTTTTTAAATGTACAATTGCTATTTTAGATTTTAAATTATTAGATTTGTCAATACATATTGTTCTTTATCGCTGTTCTGAGCCGCCACGAGTCTACGGAGAGGGGCGGCATACAAATCTAATTAATTAATTAATTAATTACTTGATTGATTGATAAATAAATAATAAATAAAATAAATAAAATAAATAAAATAAATAAAAAATAAAATAAATAGAATAAATAGAATAAATAAAATAAATAAAAAATAGAATAAATAGAATAAATAGAATAAATAGAATAAATAGAATAAATAAAATAAAGAAATAAATAAATTCTTTTATGTGGTGTACCTGGCTTGGATGAGGCATCCTTTTCCGAACACCACTGCGTCCACAGGTAAGTCGATGGTCGTGAAAAGCACATCAGGCACCTTCTGTTTCCTGCAGCTGCAGCAGTAAGCGAGCCGAGCGGGGAAGGGCATGTTGAGCTCATCGTAAGGGATGTGGCAGAAGCCACAACCGGGAGGCAAGGTTTCTTCTAGCCTAAGAGATAAATGGAGAGAAGTCTACAATTACCATTCAGACATCGATTTTCAAAACAGGATCGGTCACTTGAAGTGGGAAGGGGGATATACAAAGCTTATATAGATATCCTGTACAGGTAGTCCTCGACTTACAACCACTGGTTTAGTGACAGTTCAAAGATACGACGGAACTGAAAAGAAGTAACTAATGACCGCTCCTCGCAAGCATCCCCAAGCTCATGTGATCAAAATTTGGCAATCGGCACGTACAGTGGTACCTCTACCTACGAACGCCTCTCCTTACGAACTTTTCTAGATACGAACCGGGTGTTCAAGATTTTTTTGTCTCTTCTCACGAACCATTTTCCACTTACGAACCCGAGCCTCTGAAACTGTAGCTGGAAAAGGCAAGGAGAGGTCTCCATGGGGGCCTCTATAGGAATCTCCTGGGAGGAAAGAGGGCTGGAAATGGAGAGAAGCCTCTGTGGGGCCACTCTAGGAATCTCCTGGGAGGATACGGAGCCGGAAAAGGCAGAGAGAAGCCTCCGTGGGGCCTCTCTAGCAATCTCCTGGGAAGAAACAGGGCCAGAAAAGTAGGGGAGAAACCTTCGTGGGGCCTCTCTATGAATATCCTGGGAGGAAACAAGGCCGGAAAAGGCAGGGAGAAGCCTCTGTGGGGCCTCTCTAGCAATCTCCTGGGAGGAAACAGGGCCAGAAAAGTAGGGGAAAAGCCTCTGTGGGGCGTCTCTAGGAATCTCTTGGCAAGGCCGGAAAAGGCAGGGAGAAGCCTCTGTGGGGTCTCTCTAGGAATCACCTGGGAGGAAACAGGGCTAGAAAAGGAGGGGAGAAGCCTCCGTGGGGCCTCTCTAGGAATCACCTGGGAGGAAACAGGGCTAGGAAAGGAGGGGAGAAGCCTTTGTGGGGCCTTTCTGGGAATCTCCTGGGAGGAAACAGGGCCTCCACCCTCCCTGTGGTTTCCCCAATCGCACGCATTATTTGCTTTTACATTGATTTCTATGGGAAAAATTGCTTCTTCTTACAAACTTTTCTACTTAAGAACACAGTCACGGAACGAATTAAATTCGTAAGTAGAGGTACCACTGTACTTAAGGCAACGGCAGCATCCCAAGTTGTGACAAGCAACCTTCCCAAGCAGCTTGTGACAACCAAGCCTATGGGGGGGGGGGAGAGCTAGATTTGCTTAAAACTGCACAATTCACTTAACAACTGCACTGATTCACTTAACAACTGCGACAAAAAGATGATACAAATGGCCGTAACTCAACTTAATGCCTTGCTTAGCAACTGAACTTGCAGTCACAATGGTGGTCATAAATTGAGGGCTACCTGTACATGGCTGGTCAGTCTGCTCTCTTTTATAAACTTTTTAAAAAAAACATTTGAACAAGTTAATCAATAGACATTCTTCTTCCCACAAAAGCCCAGGCAGATAATTAATTTAATCTCCCACCCCCCTTTTTAAACCACAGAAACTCTTGACAGACACACATGCATGGACAGATTAGTAGAAACTACATAGCTTTTTGTGAATTTGATTTAAAAGCTCTACAAGACACAAAATGACACCAATACTCATTTCTCTAAAGTTTGGACTTCTAGGAAGCAATTATTTGGGTAGCAATGGAAAAACCCGTGTCCTGAAGAACAGTTTTAATGGGCCCGAAGGACAACTATTACTACGTTTTGTAGCAAATTTGGCTATGAATGCAAATCAGCGGCTCTCGCCTGTTAGAGAAATCTGTTTTTATACAAAAACATTTATTTTATTTAGTAGTTTATGTATCAATTTTGGAGACCTTTCATCACCGAGCAACTCTAGACAGTGTGAAATCTTTGGTGTTTTTCTGAGCTTGGTTATTATTATTATTATTATTATTATTATTATTATTATTATTATTATTATTATTGTTTGTTTATTTATTTATTAGATTTGTAGGCTGCCCCTCTCTGTAGACTCGGAGCGGCTAACAACAATAATAAAACAACAACATGTAACAAATCTAATATTTAAAATAATTTTAAAAACCCTTATTTAAAAAACCAAACATACACACAAGCATAGCGTGCATAAATTGTAAAGGCCTACGGGGAAGGGAATATCTCAGTTCCCCCATGCCTGACGACAAAGGTGGGTTTTAAGGAGCTTACGAAAGGCAAGGAGGGTGGGGGCAATTCTGATCTCTGGGGGAAGTTGGTTCCAGAGGGTCGGGGCCACCACAGAGAAGGCTCTTCCTCTGGGCCCCGCCAAACGACATTGTTTAGTCGACGGGACCCGGAGAAGGCCAACTCAGTGGGACCTAACTGGTCGCTGGGACTCATGCGGGATTCGTGAGGCAGAAGGCGGTGCTGGAGATATTCTAGTCTGATGCCATGAAGGGCTTTATTTATTTATTAATCAAATTTGTATGCCGCCCCACTCCGTAGACTCGGAGCGGCTAACAACAGTAATAAAACAATATAAACAAATCTAATATTTAAGTTAATTTAAAAAGAAACCCCAATTTGAGAAACCAATCATACATACAGATATACCAAGCATAATTTTTTTATAAGCCTAGGCGGAAGGGAATATCTCAATTCCCCCATGCCTGACGACAGAGGTAGGTTTTAAAGAGCTGACGAAAGGCAAGGAGGGTGGGGGCAACTCTGATATCAGGTTTTCTTAAAGACATTTCACTGCCCAACTAGGTAACAACTCGAGTCTACGGAGAGGGGTGGCATACAAATCTAATAAATAAATAAACAAATAAATAAACAACATCAAGGCTCGACGGGTTTGAGGTTTTTATTATTATCCTATCGTATTTGATTTCTCTGGATTTGAGAATTATAGATAATTCAAACCCACTGAGGTTTATCACAATATATTTAATGTGAATAAAAAGCTGAACTGTACATTTTTTTGTCCTGCACTAAAACATCCTTCAGATCGTGCAGAATGCAGCTGCGAGAGCTATCATGGGCTTTTCCAAAAATGCCCATGTAACACCAACACTCCGCAGTCTGCATTGGTTGCCAATCAGTTTCCGGTCACAATTCAAAGTGTTGGTCATTACCTATAAAGCCCTTCATGGCACCGGACCAGGGTATCTACGAGACCGCCTTCTGCCGCACGAATCCCAGCGACCGGTTAGGTTCCACAGAGTGGAAACAAAACAATGTCGCTTGGCGGGGCCCAGGGGAAAAGCCTTCTCTGTGGCGGCCCCGACCCTCTGGAATCAACTCCCCCCAGAGATTAGAATTGCCCCCACCCTCCTCGCCTTTCATAAGCTCCTTAAAACCCACCTCTGTCGTCAGGCTTGGGGGAATTGAGACATTCTTTCCCCATAAGCCTTTATAATTTATGCATGGTATGTTTGTTTGTATAGATGTTTAGTTTTATAATAAGGATATTTTAGTTGTTTTTAGTATTGGATTTGCATGATGTTTTTTATTACTGTTGTTAGCCGCCCCGAGTCTACGGAGAGGGATGGCATACAAATCCAATAAATAAATAAGTAAGTAAGTAAGTAAGTAAGTAAGTAAGTAAGTAAGTAAGTAAGTAAGTAAGTAAGTAAACAAACAAACAAACAAACAAACAAACAAACAAATCCTTACTTTGATGTTGAATAATCAGATTGCATGTCTGGTAGACTAAGAGTACCTCCAATGACATGTGATTTACTTAGCTTCCTTTTCAGACATGTGTCATGTGATTGGACAGAAACTACAGAATGTTGCTTTTATTAGAAAGAAAATGTAGGGGTCAATGGCGTTTTTCCACCTTTTTTGTTGATCAAGACATGGCTCTGTGCAATAATTATCTCTCTCAGCCCCCTTTGCAAACTTATAGCCTTCTGGAGGAGGGGTCTCCAACTTTGGCCACTTTAAGACTTGTGGACTTCAACTTGTGGAATTTCTCAGCTTTGCTGGCTGAGGAATTCTGGGAGTTGAAGTCCACAAAGTCTTAAAAGTTGCAAAAGGTTGGAGACCCCTGTTCTGAAGGATCTCCCAAACATCTGGAACAGACGGTGGAGAAATCAATCAGAGAAAAGTGTGACTGGTCATATGCTGCAACGCCCTACCGGTCAATGACTACTTCAGCTTCAACCGCAACAACACAAGAGCACGCAACAGATTCAAACTCAATATTAACGGCTCCAAACTTGACTGTAAAAAATAGGACTTTAACAATCGAGTTGTCAAAGGGTGGAACTCATTACTGGACTCCATAGTGTCAACCCCTAACCCCCAACATTTCTCCCTTAGACTCTCCACGATTGACCTCTCCAGGTTCCTAAGAGGTCAGTAAGGGGCGTACATAAGTGCACTAGTGTGCCTTTCGTCCCCTGTCCAATTATCTTTCCTTTATTTCATATATCATATATATTTTCCTCCTTTCATATATCCTCTCCTCTAAGTTCACTTTTACCCTTATATATATTACCACGTCTATTTTTTCTTCCATATGTATTGTGTATTGGACAAATGAATACATAAATAAATAAATAAAATAATTGACTTTGATCTGTTGAAGAAAACTTCTGAATTGCTGAAAAAGACCATATCAGGGAAACAGACAAGCTGGGATACAACTCAATGTCATAAGAGGAGTAGATGCTTGGATTTACCAACCACATCTGCTGCAGGTTTGTTCCAAGCATCTGTAAATTGAATGTAAATTCAGCTCCCTCACCCAGAACTGTACTAGACGTTAGAGGGGAGAATGTAAGTTCAGATAGAAATCTGGACTCCAAAATGGGGATCCAAGAAATGGGGATCTGCTGTAACTTGAAGAGGAGAGGCAAATCTCTATGCTTGGCTGGGTAATTCTGGGAGTTAAAGTCCGCGTGCCTTAAAGTTGCCGAGGTTGGGAAACCTTGCTTTGGTGTTGTTGTGGTTAGCTCTGGCCCAGCTCCTGCCCCAAGGACTGTGGATGTGGGGGGAGACATCCACATGCTGCAGGCCTGATTTGCCCCCGGTGGAATCTGCTGATGAAGGCTCCTCTGACCCAGAAGACATGAGTGACAGGGAGGAGGAGAGTGGGGCAGACAGCTCAGAAGGAGATCAATTATCTAGCTCCTCCTTGGATTCGGAACAAGAGTTAATGATACAGCCACGCATGCGGAGAGCGATGCATAGGCAACAACAACTGAGAGATTATTATCAAAGAAAATGAGGCCACCTGTGGTTGGGTGGGGCTGTGGTCATTAGTGAGGCTGCTATAAAGAGCAGCCTGTGGGTTTGGCCATTGTGGAGGATTATCTGATCGTTGTGTTTCGTGACTGCTTTACTGACTTTGACCTTTTGTGTGCTGATTTTTCCCCGCTTTGAAACTAAACCAGAGCAAAGTGTGTTTCACTTTGTGAGAGAAGAAGGACTGTGAATTGCCTCACAGCTGCAAGCTAAGTATCACAGAACTGATAAGGGACTCGTACAAATTACCAGTTTGTTTGGAGACGAGTGCTCTTTGCTATACCAAAAGAGGGCTTAGGTTAAGGGAATTTTCATTATAAAGAACATTGTTTTGAATTTTCAAACGTGTGTGTGTCTGAAATTTGTACCTGTGAATTTTTGGGAGGAGTCTACCAGAGAGCCCGACAGAACAGGTGTGTCATAAAATTTTGAGAATGGTGTGAAAGAAAGAATCAGTTGCACACTCAGGGTTAGGAGACGGACGCTTCGAAAACAGGGGAAAGGATTTGCATTCTGTTGTTAGTAGCCAAAGGGTTACCTTATTCAGGCTGTTAGACATTTTAAAGCAGTAAGACTAGTGATTGGGGCAGTCCCACCACGTCTGCTGTTGTTAGTGAAAAATCAGTAAAGTAGTCGGCCCCCGCATTCTGTGCTGTACCACTGGTAACCTACCCTAATAGAGAAGAACTATCTTGGTTTTGAGGAAAAAACTCAACCTCTCCCTTCTCTGACCCTATGGAAAAGTAGCCAGGCTGCCATGACAACCTTGGTTCCAAACAGACTTCCATGTTTCCATCCTGGAGGAACCTGGGATTCAGCACAGCTGCTGTGCCCGAGGCAGACAAAATACAGACCTCCTCACTGTGAAAGGAAGGAAGGAAGGAAGGAAAGAAGGAAAAAAGGAAGGAAAGAAGGAAGGAAGGAGAAAGAAAAGAAAGAAGGAAGGAAGGAAGGAGAAAGAAAAGAAGGATGGAAGGAAGGAGGGAAAGGAAGGAAGGAGAAAGAAAAGAAGGAAAGAAGGAAGGAAGGAAGGAAAGGAAGGAAGGAAGGAAGGAAGGAAGGAAGGAAGGAAGGAAGGAAGGAAGGAAGGAAGGAAAAGAAAATAAATCAGTCAGGGTTTTTAGTCATATGCAATGCCAAATCTCTTCCCCAAAATAAAGAAGCCACGACCCAAAACCATGTTAAAAGTGATCATTTGGGGTATGGGAGCTTTGAAAACTAAGCTGCCTGTCATAAGGTAGTTATTTTGACTGAGATAAGAACAATTCATTTCCAGAAGTACAATGGTAAAGGCCTGAGGGATGCATTAGGCCCAGGAGTGGGTTCTACTTACCTTCCCCACCAGTTTGCATCGCGATGGAAGTGCATGTTTTGTGTGCATGCGTCACTTCCTGGAAATGACCCACTGCGCATGTGCAGTACTATAAAAAGTTTTTGCGCATGCGCAGAAGCAAAAAACAAGATGGCGGCACCTATAGCGCCACCGAAAGAACCGGCTCAGAGATGTGGCAGGTCTGGGTCGCTGTCGGTTCTAGCGACCCAGGCTGCCAAGTTACTACCGGTTCTATGGAACTCGTCCGAACTGGGAGGGATCCACTCTGATTAAGTTCCCATGTGGTGTAATGGATGCTTTGCTCCAAAATTAAAATGGCAGCCTAGGGCGCAGGGCTTTTTCTGGCCTGATAACTTTAAGTCGATGGGTGTGGAACTCCAGACCTAAATTCCAAAAGAGGAAGGCCCAGGCAAAAAGGTAAATATATTACCTTTGCACATCAATCAAATCCAGGTAGTCTTTGACTTTACGACTGCAATGGCGTCTGCTCATGACAGTCCTAGGTTGTGATGGTTGTAAAGGTTGTCCCACAACCGACCAAATTTTACAAACTGTTTTTGTGGCGCTCCCAAACGTTGTGATTGTTAAGGGAACCAACTGTTTACGATGGGACGGTTTTGCTGAAAAACTGGAAACAAACGCTATTTGGCAAATGCTGCAATTAGCCTTAAATAGAGGCTGGTCGCCAAGTGCCTGAAATGTAGTCATGTGACTGTGTTGGAAGAATGGCTGTTGAAAGTTTGATACTAGTAGTAAATCCCCTGGGGAGAAGATCTGCTATAATTTGGAACGGTCGCTTAATGACCGGTCGTAAAGCAAAGACTACCTATACTTGCTAATACAGGGTTCCCTCGATTTTTGCAGGTTTGAACTTCACGAAACGTCTATACTACGGTTTTTCAAAAATATTAATTAAAAAATAGTTCGTGGTTTTTTCTCCTATACCACGGTTTTTCCCGCTCAATGGCATCATATATCATTGCCAAACTTTCGTCTGCCTTTAAAAAACATTTTTTAATAAACTTTAATAAATAAACATGGTGAGTAATAATCTAAATGGTTGCTAAGGGAATGGGAAATTGTAATTTAGGGGTTTAAAGTGTTAAGGGAAGGCTTGGGATACTGTTCATAGCCAAAAATAGTGTATTTACTTCTGCATCTCTACTTTGTGGAAATTCGACTTTCGCGGGTGGTCTCGGAACGCATCCCCCGCGAAAATCGAGGGAACACTGTATGATGAATTCCCTATTATGAAGTGCGTGGGTGGGGATGGTCCTTTTTATGACTTGTGGACTTCAACACCCAGGATTCCTAAACCAGCCATGCTGGCTCAAGAATTCTGGGAGTTGAAGTCCGCAAATCTTAAAAGGTCCATCGTCCCCCACCACTGATGTAGTGGATCATTCCACATCTCTTTTTTTCCTGTGTCCTCAAGCCAGTGTTGTCTTTAGGTCCCCAAAATGGTATCTGCTCTTGATAGCTCAATCACTGATCACAAAAGGTTACAAAGCTACAAGCGAAGATGCTTGTGCCACAGTAGGCCAAGTCGGCTGTTGTGGACTTTAACTCCCAGAATTCCTGAGCCAATCATGCTAGCACAGGAATTCTGGGAGTTGAAGTCCACATGTCATAGAAGAGCCAACTTTGCCTACCTTGTGCGCCACAGATAATAAAAAGTAAGGTTTTGTCATTCCTTCGCGCACCAAAGCAAAGCAGGAACAATGCAAAAATAGCATCCTACACTGCTATTGGCTATATAACTATACGCCCCATCATCCTGAGCCTTCCTACTTCCCATTAATTGGCGCAACTTTACACAACAGAGGTCTGTGTTTTTCCTCTTTTCGCCCTTTCCTTCTGGCCGCTGTTTGCAGAGATAAAAGTGTTTTTAATGGTCAGAGAAACTGAGTCAGGGAGTTACCAAATGCTAGTTGATTCACTGTAGCCCACTACCGCATGGCACCCCAATGCTTTCGCATGGGATTTGATTTCTTGACGGACTTCTGCCCACCAGGCGTCCCGCGTTTCCGGGTCATCTGAAAGATACAGAGCACATCCGTTTACTATTCGGCAGAGATGCAAAACGTTTAGTTGAAAGCAAAGACGTCAACATAAATGCTGGTTAACTTGTTTAAGCTAGTATAAGACCTCGGCAACGTCCTGTTTCTTCTTCTTCTTCTAGTCAATTAAGGCAAGTGTGGCCAGTCCATTTCTCTTTGACCCTCAGAGAATACAAGAAGTCAAGGATGCAATTTCCCTACTTGCAAGATTTGCTCAAAATACCATGACAGGCAATCCTTGACTTACAACCACAATTGAGCCCCAAATCCCCATTACTAAGCGAGAGAGTTGATAAGTGAATTTTGCCCCATTTTACGACCTTCCTTGCCACGGTTATTAAGTTGAATCACTGCAGTTGTTAAATTAATGGCATGATGGTTAATTTAATCCGGCTTCCCCATTGACTCTGCTTGTCAGAAGTGTAATTGCATGTACCCAGGTAATTATTCAGTTGCCATCTGAATTTTGATCACATGATCCAAGGGGAAGCTGCGAGGATCGAATGAAAAATGGTCATAAGTCACTTTTTTCAATGTTGCTGTAACTTAGAACAGTCACTAAATGAATAGTTGCAGTCAAGGATCACCTGTATTAAGCTAAATCTTCCAAGCGAACACGCCAAAAGTAACTCTGATTATGAAAATAAAACTAAAAACCAAAAAATGGCAGTATCTCCAACTACAAAAACATTTGTGGTCAGCAAATCTCAGAATTAAAAGTCCACTGGTCACAACAGATCTCCCTTGGATCATCTTTTTTTTTAAGCAACTGGAGGAGGTAGATTGTAAAATGAATTAATTTAAGAGTTTGGATGATTTGAATAAGAGTTTAATATTGTCATGATTGAAAAAGTAGAGTGCCATTTAGAGATTTAAAAAGCACTGGACTATATTGCTCACTTGATGGAGAAATAAGGTTTTAAAACTCTGGGCAAAGCTGACATTCTTGCATGACCCTAAATAATTAGTTGTCTTTGTTTTTGTATTTTTAACTGATTTGACAAATACCAACACCACCATCATCAAAAGAGTTATAAGATATTCGGCTTATCCTTTAAATTTAGGCGGAAAAAATACTGGATTGTTACTGAATAGCTAGCTCTATTGCTTATTCTTGGAAAATACCTTGTCAATAAAGAAAATACATGTATTAAAATATGTATTCAAAATATTTTTAAAAACTAATAATGTTATAACCATATTTTTGAAATACAAAGTAAAATATTTTAGAACTTATAAGAGACTGGTATTTGACTTAAATGTACTTAGTGTTGACGTGAAAGGTTTTAGAGATTTTAGAAAATGACATGTAGTTTTAACCTATTTCAGATTATTAAGAATTATGCCAATTTTATAAAGGACACATCTGACAGAATAAGATAAAATGGGTTTTTATAGTGCATTTGCTTAATATTTCAAAGAAAGATGAGGCAGGTAGCTGTCCTGACCCATAAACGTTTTTTTCTCTTCACATTCAACATGGTGTAACTGGTAATTTTAGTTGATATAATATGATTATGATCAACGTTTATCTAATAAACTCCGTTATATTTTGCAATATGATTGTTTTTATTGTTTCAATATTTGTTATAGCCATTATCAGAATGGAGAGTTTAATGTTAGCTTCTGAATTAGGTGTACTGTATACTCAAACATAAAAGATAATAATTAGTGTAATTACTATAATTGCATCATAATAGATAAGTGAAATTTGATCCATGGGAAATATACTTTTTACTCAGCAATGAATCAGATTTGGGGTGGGTGGGTTATGTTTTGGTTTCTTCAACATTATTTCAACAAATTCACATGTGCAGAAATGAAATATGGTTTATCAATTTACAACTCAATCAGCTTAAACTTACAATAGTTTACTACAACATTCAAAAGCTTGCGTTTCAATGTCTCTTCACTGATTTATTTGATATTTAAATCTGAAAATGTTAAAGAATTGGTAGGAATGGCTAGTTATTTAATTTGTTTTTGATACAAGGCTTATAAGCTGTATTATTGCACACAAACCTCTTTAGATGGGGATGATGAGATGGCTCATTACCAGCTTATACAAGGAAATAAAAGAAACTAAATATAACTTAAATAATATCTACTACAGCAAATTTTACACGTTTTCATTAAAAATAGTGAGAAAATGGTGAAAACCCTGGCAAGATCTTGTCAAGCCATGTGTATATGAGTATATTTATTAAGTGTATATTATACAGTATTTATTAAGTGTATATGGGTATACAGTAGATATCTATAGCTATATCTTTGTACCTACAACTATCTATTTTTGCATGCTTTCTCTTGCTTTCTCTATATATGGCACAAATTTAAAAGTTTTCTAAAAGGCTAGTCTAAGCTTTTAAACAGAGATGTTTGAGTAAATGTTCAGGAGGGTAGCCTTGAAGACCAGCTATTAGAGTATAAGCAAATAGGTGTTCAGAAGCATCAGAGAATTCCCTAAAGAATTTCTTTAATAAGAAACAAAAAAGATTACTGAACAAAAGATCTCCTACTTCTGTGATTTCACAGGGGTAAAATCCTTATGAATTCCATTCAAATATGAATCTTTGCATGTGTTATTTCCCAGAAATATTAATAACTAATACTGAATTCTGAAAAGCACTACAAGACCCAACCGCTGAAAAAGTAAAGGCAGTATGGTACTGGTTTTGGAAAACCAATTTGGCTTCACCCTGTGCTGAAAATACAATGTAAAGAGGGCAACATCTGAAAATAAAATACTTCCTTGGAAATAGAAACATAGAAGATTGACAGCAGAAAAAAACCTCCGGTCCATCTAGTCTGCCCTTCTACTATTTTCCTGTATTTTATCTTAGGATGGATATATGTTTATCCCAGGCATGTTTAAATTCAGTGACTGTGGATTTACCAACCACGTCTGCTGAAAGTTTGTTCCAAGCATCTGCTACTCTTTCAGTCAAATATTTTCTCACGTTGCTTCTTAATGGATTAATTAATTAATGACTCAGCCTTCCATGCTTCCGAGGTGGGTAAAATGAGGACCCGGATCGTGGGGGCAATGTGCTGGCTCTGTTAAAAAGTGTTGTTGCTAACATGTTTCGTAAGCTCCTTAAAACCCACCTCTGCCATCAGGCATGGGGGAACTGAGATATTCTTTTCCCCTAGGCCTTTACAATTCATGTATGGTATGTTTGCATGTATGGATGTTTGGTTTTACAATAAGGGTTTTTAGTTGTTTCAGTATTGGATTTACATGCTGTTTTTTGTTACTGTTGTTAGCCGCCCCGAGTCTACGGAGAGGG
>NC_091955.1:90653733-90688733 GCF_031021105.1 Erythrolamprus reginae | reverse complement strand
ATAAATAAATTACGGGTCTTGGCTGGCCTCTTCTTTTTTTCCCTGCTGCTGCATCTGCGCTCCTTGCTTCTTTCCTCTTTCCTCCTTTCTGGCCTCGGACGAGCTTCCCTCTCTCCTGCCCGGCTCCCCTCTAGCTTCACGTGGCCACCTCCCAAGGCCATGAAGGAGGAAAGAGGAAAAAAGCGACGAGCGCGCAGCAGCAGAAGCAGGGAAGAAAAAGTGAGCTGAGCCGAGACACACCAAAGTGGTCTGGGCTGCGGTCTTCTTCCCCTTGCAAAAGCCCTCACTCCACCCGCAGCTGAGATGAAAAGGCATCGTGCGGCAATAATAACCATGTAATTCTCCCTCGGCTTTCCGATATTTTTAAATTCCCCCCCTCCCATCCTCCTCCTTGGAAACCGGCAGGGAGACCATCACTGGCAGGAGTTGCAGGGGGCCCTTTTCCTCCCCCCTCTTTTCTCAACAGTTGATTGGCACTCGTTCGCCTAGCTACCCAGCCTGAGATGGGGGGGGGTGACCCAGGAAGGAGAGCGCGGGAAACGCGAAGCAAATTGTCACCCCAGCGAGCGACACCGGTGAGGTTGTAAGTTGAAGACTTAACAGTTCACTTGAATGATGATGATCATTCAAGCCACTCCCACCTGGTCACATGACCATCAAGCCACACCCACAAAATAAGCCACACCCACAGTGTGGCAGTAAAAAATTTGGCAGCCCACTACTGTATGTACTGTATTTGTCAGCTGCTTGTGCTTTGCTGGTATAAGGTGACAATCTGATAAAGTGTAATTTATTTTTCTTAACCTGGATTTCTTACTTGTGAATCTTTGAGATGCTACAAAACTGTTTCTCCTGCAGAAAGGTATTGTTGTTAGTTCTATAGACATCTTTTTTTAAAAAGTGGCATCAACCACTCCAAGGCTAGATTTGTGATTTAGAGCAGTGTTTTTCAACCAGTGTGCCGCGAGACATGGTCATGTGTGCCGCAAAGCTCAGAGAGAAAGAAAGCAAGAGATAAAGAAAGCAAGAGATAAAGAAAGCAAGAGAGAGAAAGAGCGAGATAGAGAAAGAAAGCAAGAGAGAGAGAAAGCGAACAAGAGAAAGAGAGAAAAAGAGAGAGAGAGCAAGAGAGAAAGAAAGCAAGAGAGAGAGGGAGGGAAGGAGAGAGAGAAAAAGACATAGAGGGAGGTAGGGAGGGAGAGAGAAAGAGAGCAAAAAAGAAAGGAAGGAAGGAAGAGAAAGAAAGAGGGATGGAGAGAGAAAGAGGAAGGAAGGGAGAGAAAGAGGGAGGGAGAAAGAAATAGAGCGAAGGAGAGGAAGAGAGAGAGATAATTTTTTTGTCCAAACTTTTTTTCGCCCCCCCCCCCATGTGCCCCAGGGTTTCGTAAATGTAACAAATGTGCCGCGGTTTTTAAAAAGGTTGAAAATCTCTGATTTAGAGTACCAAACTCGATTGCCTGTATAACAATCGGCATGACCTACAACTGTAATTTTAAGCTCAATGACTCCCTTCATTTATTATGCTTATGGTTCTTAATCACACTTATGATTTGATTTGTAAACTGCCCAGCAATCTGTAATTTTGGTGATACAGCACTACTAGGAATACCATAATCAACAAATAAATAATTTATCTTTGCTCCTTTTTCAGTGGATGGCTTTGAAGCTTTCTTGAAAATTGAAATCAATATTCAGAGCAAAAGCAAAGACAGCATCGGAATGATTAAACACAATAACCTGATTTATTTTGAATGCTTTGACAACAATTTGCCAGAGATAATGAATGTATTAGGTGATAGATTTACCAATCAACAATTTAGTATAACTGAGGAATTCAATATGGCTCTGCAAATCACCCTTCTTGAACAGAAAATTATGCTGTTGACTCACAGATAAAAGCACAAATAGCTTGAAAGCCTTCTACCACTTCTACTTCTGTGCCTGTTTCCTTGAATTAAAGTACTATACTGTACTGGGGAAAAGGCTGGGATTTAAATGCAATGGCTAAATAACTGCTCATATCAACATAACACTGTGATATGACATGCTTTTTCATTGACTAAAACTGTGTACAATTGTAGAATTAAAAGGAACAACTAGAAAAGAGATTCCAGCCCAGGGTTTCCTTTTCAAACTTTCTACAATGAGGCAAATGAATGCAAATTCACCATAAAGCTGAATATTCATTTGTGGAAAAAATACACTACAACTAATTCTGGTCAGGGGTTTTTTTTGGTTCAATGTAAAAAAAAAAATCACAACTCTCCATCTTAAGGTTCCAAATAGGAGTATGCCATTCACTGTGAATATTCATCCATACTATTAACTGGCCAGCACTATTTAAATTATATGATCTTGAATCAAAGAATAAGACAACTTAAAAATACAGTGATACCTCGTCTTACAAACGCCTCGTCGTACAAACTTTTTGAGATACAAACCCGGGGTTTAAGATTTCTTTGCCTCTTCTTACAAACTATTTTCACCTTACAAACCCACCGCTGCCGCTGGGATGCCCCACCTCCGGACTTCCGTTGCCAGAGAAGCACCCGTTTTTGCGCTGCTGGGATTCCACTGAGGTTCCCCTCCATTGGAAACCCCACTTCTGGACTTCTGTGTTTTTGTGATGCTTGCAGGGGAATCCAGACTTCTCTTGCCAGCGAAGCGCTCGTTTTTGTGCTGTTGGGATTCCCCTGCCGTTATTCCCCTGCAGCATCGCAAAAACACAGAAGTCCGGAGGTGGGGTTTTCCATGGAGGGGAGCCTCAGGGGAATCCCAGCAGCGCTTCGGCTGGCAAAAGGGGTGAATTTTGGGCTTGCACACATTAATCGCTTTTCCATTGATTCCTATGGGAAACATTGTTTCGTCTTACAAACTTTTCACCTTAAGAACCTCGTCCCAGAACCAATTAAATTTGTAAGACAAGGTATCACTGTATCTTTAATCCAATAACCTATCATACGCAGACTAAATCATATATAATCATGCATCTGTTTTCTGGGTCTACATTAATATTGCAGTTTGATAATATGACTTTGGTTGTATTCTTCAGTTAGCTGATACTGTGGGATTATTTAATAATTCAATGGCCTATGTTAAAACAGTAAATATACCTAAAATAAACCTAAAAAGTATATGCAACATGAATAAGACGTCTTATTCAATAACAAGAAGTCATTTTGCTTCTAATACAGATGTAGCTAAAAGGGACATTTCTCCATAATTGCAACCCACACAGAAGATCCTACTTCTAATACAGGAAAAGCTAAATCCCAAAAGGAAAGAATTTAGTGAGTGATTTGATTATACTGATATACAGGGATAATTAGGGACATATAGTCTAGCAAGAAACAATGGGATTTAATTTCATAATATCACCTACTAGATTAGCCGTAAAAGTTATTTTAATTTTTTACAATTAAAAACATTAGCTTGGCAATGAGTTCATGTATTTCTAAAAAAGACTTCACTGAGCTGCCATAATTTTTGTCAGTGTATGTAGTACTGAATGACTAATAAAATACCTGAATTGAAACTATTCCAGTCTAGTAGTTTGTATGATCTTGTGTTACCCATAATTCCGACAAAGGCTGAGTTCAAAACAGCAAATAAGGAGATCAGTTATGGCAGCAGAATATAGTGAAAGAAAGAAAGAAGAAAACACACATACAACAACACAGACACACGCACGCACGCACGCACACAAACAAGAACACAACTGAGAGGGTCGCTCCAAAGGAACTGGAAAGACACAGATAGCAGAGTTAATAAGAGAATGAAAACAGAGAAGGACAGAAGGAATATACTGTGTTAATCTAAGTGTAAGTAAAACAAATAAATAATAATAATAATTAATACCACCTTCTGAAAGTTTGGATTACGTTTCTCCATGCACTGCTAGTAGTTTATGCATTTTAAAAACTAACATACAGTAGTCCCTCACCTATCGCTGGTGTCACGTTCCAGACCTGGCCGCGATAGGTGAAATCCGCGATGGGGAATTTATTGACTGATAGTACTTATTTAAGTATTTATATTGTAATTGTTTGGTAAGTTTTCATTGTTTTAAGTGTTTATAAACCCTTCCCACACAGTATTTATTTTAGATACAGTATTTAAATACAGTATTTACAATTTTAGATATTTTTTTTTTTAAAAAAACCCTGCCGATTGAGTTCGGCGGGCTGTTTAAATCTGCCAATCGACTTCCTCAGAAACCCGCGATGAAGTGAAGCCGCAGTAGGTGAAGCGCGGTATAGCGAGGGACTACTGTATTTGTGCTAGAAGTAGCTCATAAAAAGTTTTCCCCCCTCCCTTTTAAAGCAGAAGACTTAGCAGATATAATAACAGTATACAAAAATGTTAACATTTTATCACAATAACTTTTAATCATCTTTGGTGGTTATTATCTTACTAACTATCCTCAAACAAACAAACAAACAAGATTTCTAGAAAAAAAATCTTACAGAGTTGACTATATATTGGGAGGTTGATCTGTGTCTACAAGCACAAAACCACAAAAGAAGGCTTATTGACATCCAAAGTTCATGCCAGGGCATACACACATCATTGCCTCTTTAAAATTAACATTATTTTGATAATAGGGTATAAACAGTTAAAAGAAAACAATGGTTAGACTTCTATCAGGCAGAAGCAATCTTGTCTTAGCTGGCAATTATCCATTCTCTGCAAGAAGAGAGAGCCATTTTGGAAGGGGTAATGTTTCTTTAGGAAATTGGAAGTAAGAAATCTTTGGCTGAAGGAGTCTCTTAAATTTTTGGTATTTTCACCTGAGAGCTGGGGGAAAGCAGTGGATGAGCAGAATTAAAAATTGTTCTGCGTCAAAAAAAATCCATTTAAAATGGGTAAGCCGACGTCACTTTTTGATTCTTGTCAAAACAGAGATGTATCAGGTAAGGGGGAAAAAAACCATTTTACCAACAAAGGAGAATATTTGTAGCTGATATTGAAATGAACACCAGGGTTGGTGTTCCCTATTTTCTTGCAGATGTTTCACTATCCAAACTAGGTAACATCATAAAACCATTTTTCCCATCCACCCAGTGATGGGCTCCTACGGGAACGGTCAGGAACGCAGTTCCGGTAGCAAACTTTTTGAGCTCCATCCCAGAGCACCCAATTTGCACTGAAAGATGTTGAAACAAAATGCATAAGCCACGCCCACGGTGTGATAGTAAAAATCTTGGTAGCCCATCACTGCATCCACCCCACAAAATGGACCTTGGCAAGATTTTGAGCAGTGACTATATTGACATTGGTTGCTACAGTTTGTAAAAAAAGGCATTCGGCACAGCAATGGCCACAAAGATTAACAAGGAGAGGATTAATAGGGGGGGGGGGGGGAATGTTAGCTGGCTTATTGTCCCAGAGAGAATTTGTTATGAGAAACATGGTAGCTGTAGTCAAGGTCTCGGTATTAGCTATCCAAGATAGAGGTTCTTCTGCTAAAGATCATTCTTCTAACATTTTATTTTTTTTAAAATCATTGCATTCAATTTAATCTTCCACTAAGGCAGACAAGGTAACCAGAGAAGCATCGAATTCAGATGATCAAAGATATCCTCAAGGAGAATACACAACCTGAGGGTTGCTGGCTTTTTCTGTTCCTAATGGAGGTTTTCATTCACATCAGAATCAACAGTCATTTTATATAATTTTTAGAACCTTATCTAAACCATTATCAATCATGTCATTTAGCATTTTTCAGTGTCAAAACCTATGAAGACTTTTAAAAAAGGGATAGTATAGAACAGTGTTTCCCAACCTTGGCCACTTGAAGATATTTGGACTTCAACTCCCAGAATTCCCCAGCCAGCATTCGCTGGCTGGGGAATTCTGGGAGTTGAAGTCCAAATATCTTCAAGTGGCCAAGGTTGGGAAACACTGGTATAGAAGAATTAAATAGGGCCTCCCATTAGAAGTTCCTTCCAGGTTTTTTTTTTCAGGTTTGCTCTGAGCTTGTTAAAGTCCGCTTTTCTGAAGTCTGGGGCTCTAGTGGTGTTGGCTACAGCAGTTGGTGATTGTAATATGTTGAATTTGAGGATGACATGGTCACTCTCACCTAGTGTCCCTTCTTCTTCAATTCCCTCTATCATTTCTTCCCTGTTTGTTAATATTAGGTCGAGTATTGCAGTCCCTCTGGTTCCTGTTTCCACTTTTTGGGTTAGGAAGTTGTCAGCGAGACTAATAAGTTTGCCCTTCTTTATTCAATGACTTACTGGGCATTTTAATTTCAGAATCTGGAAACAAAATGAAAGCAATAAATGCTAGAGTGGTATCGCGTGAGTCATACGGCTCAATGGCACCAAAAGCATTATAAGGGAGATGTCTGGAATGTTTGCTAAACAACCTGTGTGCTTAACCGTTCAACATTTTCCAAATTCTTACCTCCAGCAAATGATAAACAAGGTCAGGATGAAATGTAAGTAGATTTAGGCTTATAACGTACCAGGATTGTGGATGCGATCCAAGAGTTTCACGGAGCGGGCGCTGACGACCCCACCGACGTGGAGCAGGAAGCCTGGAGGAAACGCCGTCAAAGTGAAAAAAGGAAATTCCTGTGCCAATCAGAAGGACAAAATAGCTGTTGAGCTCATGGACTAGTCCTACAGCTCACCAACTCAACATGCATGGATTTAATGAAATACAAATGAAAGGAAAGGGCTGCCTTCAAATATATACCAGGAGTTGGCAACCTTGTCAAGTCAACAGACACAGGTAGAGTTTTGGGAAAGTCACACGGGCTCTTTTGCAGCATTGCTGCATGGTTAGAGATGCCCACTCCCCAAAGATAAATTGATTTTCCCTCTAGGGTGCATTCTGGCACTCGGGAAATGTTCACGCCATCCAAAGAAATACTGGGTTGTGGCCACACATGCACACACCCTAATTTTACTTTCTAAAAATGTCTGTAGGGGTTCCATGTGCAAATGATGCCGATGCTAAAAGTTGGCATTGTAGCATTTGCTCTTTCAAAAAAGAAGAAGGAGAAAGAGAAGGGGAAGAGGAAGAGGAAGAAGAAGAGACGAGGAGGAGGAGGAGGAAGAAGAAGAGGAAGAAGAAGAAGAAGAAGAAGAAGAGAGGAGGAGGAGGAGAAAGGGAAGGGGAGGAGGAGGAGGAGGAGAAAGGGAAGGGGAGGAGGAGGAGGAGGAGGAGGAGGAGGAGGAAGAAGAAGAAGAAGAAGAAGAAGAAGAAGAAGAAGAAGAAGAAGAAGAAGAAGAAGAAGAAAGAAATCGTGTAGCTATAAAAGGAGTTACCCACGTGTACACTGGTGTCTAGTCATGATGTTGCCTCTCCCTGGTTTACATTATGCGTAAAGCAAGCAAAATGTATGCCATCCAGTTTGCTTGGGGCAGCAGACATCTCAAAAGCCAATAAAATACTACTTTCCCCCACGTAATCCTGCTACTAGACAAAACTGTGGCACCATAGAAAGCTGGGAGTCAGAGGTGATGATTTCGCGCACTCGCCCATTACTTCCGTGACCCAGTTCTGACTGAGCCTTGCACTGGGCTAGAAAGGGGGGAGTTAGGGACCCCTACTCTATACCTTTAAGGCACAGACCATTTTAGATTAGTTAATTTTATTAAGGGATATATCTTTCCTTAAATTTAGAACGGAGAAACAGAAACAAGAAAGCATGTTTTTAAAAAATCCCTGCAAAGCTCTTTGGGTTTAAAATCCACTAAGGTTCTCCAATTACCATTTCAAAATAAATTTCTGAACAAGGTAATATAAACATTAGCTTCATTTTGTGGTTCAAATGTGATACTAAGTTATAAACCTCAACTGGAAACCTTTGGACCCATCCATGAGGCTGTGCTACAGAAAATAAATACAATTAAATTTTCTCAATTTTCCAGATTTTTGATATAATGGACTGCTTGCAACAGAAGGCCAGTTTTAAACAGAGGTTTTACATGACGTCATTTGTAAGAGGTAATTAACATGCAGTTGGAAAATTAATTACTAACACAATTTATTTTTGTGTTGAAGGTATTTAAGGATATTTGTGAATTATTGAGATTTCTGTAAGGAAGCTATCACTGTACAGTGATACCTTGTCTTACAAACTTAATTGGTTCTGGGACGAGGTTCTTCAGGTGAAAAGTTTGTAAGATGAAACAATGTTTCCCATAGGAATCAATGGAAAAATTATTAATGTGTGCAAGCCCAAAATTCATCCCTTTTGCCAGCCGAAGCGCCCATTTTTCCGCTGCTGGGATTTCCCTGAGGCTCCCCTCCATGGGAAACCCCACTTCTAGACTTCTGTGTTTTTGCGATGCCGCAGGGGAATCGCAGCATCGCAAAAATGAGCGCTTTGCTGGCAACAGAAGTCTGGAGGTGGGGTTTCCCAGCGAAGGGAGCCTCAGTGAAATCGCAGCATCACAAAAACACCGAAGTCCTCGAAACCCCACCTCCGGACCTCTGTGTTTTTGCGATGCTGCGATTTCACTGAGGCTCTCCCCGCTGAGAAACCCCACCTCCGGACTTCCATTGCCAGCGAAGCACCCGTTTTTGCGCTGCTGGGATTCACCTGCAGCATCACAAAAACATGGAAGTCCGGAGGTAGGGTCTCCCATGGAGGGGAGCCTCATGGGAATCCCAGCAGCAAAAAAAGTCCAGAAGCGGAGCATCCCAGCGGTGGCAGTGGGTTTGTAAGGTGAAAATAGTTTGTAAGAAGAGACAAAAAAATCTTAAACCCTGGGTTTGTATCTCGAAAAGTTTGTATGACGAGGCGTTTGTAAGACGAGGTATCACTGTATTTGCACTGGGGGAAAAATCAACTACCTTGAATTTGACATCCGCATCTTTTACTTCCAGGGGTCGTTTTAGGTAAATACCAACCGCCAAACTGGCCCTGACCCTGCTGAATTTATTTCTATTTAGGTAGAATAATTAATATGCAAGTACATGACCAATTTTCACAAAATCTTTATGGAGGACCACAGTCACTATTGGACATATTTCACTATAAATGTGAAAAAAAGGACTTGATTTGGGGAAAAGTAGAAGCAAATAAAAATATCATATTTCTATGAATATGAAGCTAATCTGCGAACGCATCATGCATATTCTCTATGCATGTTATTTGTGAAGCTTTTAATAGGTTGTTTTAATGGCAAAATCGTTCAAAGATCTTTTATAAAACTGTATGATTGTGACTTACAATGTACACTTCAGTACTCAGTCCACATTTGTATAGAATAAAAACATTTACTGCATATCAACCGAAAGACTAAACCCATTATCCACAAAGATCTAAATTATTTTGATAAGCAGCAAAGTCAACACAGTCAACACTTTTTCCCCCTATTGTTAGCTTTCAAATTAAATATTACAAAAATCAAAATCGAAAAATGATAAGGTACATGAAATGTATAGTCATGCGGAAGTCAAAGGAGCAATTAGACTGTTCGAAAGCTCCGGAAAGCTTTCTTGAAAAATTTTCTGCCTAGGAACAATTCCATAAGGCAGTGTTTTTCAACCAGTGTGCCGTGGCACACTAGTGTGCCGCAAGACATGCTCAGGTGTGCCGCGAAGAAGGAAGCTCAGGTTCTGGTCTCGCAACTTTTTGCTGAGAGAGAGAGTGAGAGAGAGAGAGAGAGAAAGAAAGAAAGAGAGAGAGAAAGAGAGAGAAAAAGAGAGTGAGAGAGAAAGAAAGCAAGAGAGAGAGAAAGAGAAAGAAAGCAAGAGAGAGAGAAAGAAAGCAAGAGAGAGAGAGAAAGAGAGAGAAAGAAAGCAAGAGAGAGAAAGAAAGCAAGAGAGAGAAAGAAAGCGAGAGAGAGAGAGAGAGAAAGAAAGCCAAGAGAGAAAGAAAGACAGAGAAAGAAAGCAAGAGAGAGAGAGAAAGAGAGAGAAAGAAAGCAAGAGAGAGAGAAAGAAAGCAAGAGAGAGAGAGAAAGAGAGAGAAAGAAAGCAAGAGAGAGAAAGAAAGCAAGAGAGAGAAAGAAAGCGAGCGAGAGAGAGAGAGAGAAAGAAAGCCAAGAGAGAAAGAAAGACAGAGAAAGAAAGCAAGAGAGAGAGAGAGAAAGAAAGAAAGCAAAAAGAGAGAAAGAAAGAAAGAGAGAGAGAGAAGAAGAGGAAGGGAGAGAGAAAGAGCAATGAGCAAAAAGGGGAGGAAAAAAGAGAAATGAGAAAATGATTGAGAGGAAAGAGAGAGAAACAAAAGAGAGAGAGAAGTGACTCTTGATTTAAAGCATATGATAAAAAGCACCCAAAGAATAAGAGAGAGAAAAAACCCAGCCCTCACCTGTTTTTGGAAATGGTTCAAGGGTGGGGAGGAGACAGGGATGGAAAAAGAGAGGAGAGTGTCTTAGGGTGTCATTTTGTGTCATTTCGGTTGGTGGTGTGCCCCAGGATTTTGTAAATGTAAAAAATGTGCCGCGGCTCAAAAAAGGTTGAAAATCACTGCCATAAGGAATGTGGAAAAAATAATAACTGGCTCCAAATTCCTCGAAAGATCCAAGGTAGAAAAACGAGTCTCAAAATAAATATGAACACAAAGAAAAAAGAAGTGTCGCACAGCAATTGGAACATACCCGCCTTCTACAGAATTTATGGGGCGATCCTCCCTTAGCAATAGGTAACACAAAAATGGGGAGAAAATTATCCACTGATACAAAGCTACTGCTGGTCATTTTGAATTAATCCACATTTTAATGGGACGTGACATTATTATTATTATTATTATTATTATTATTATTATTATTAATTAGATTTGTATGCCGCCCCTCTCCGCAGACTCGGGACAGCTCACAACAATAATACAAACAATATATCACAAATCTAACATTAAAAGTCTCTAAAAGCCCCTTATTTAAAAAAAACAGACATACACACAAACATACCATGCGTAAATTATATAGGCCAGGGGGAGATGTCTCAGTTCCCCCATGCCTGGCGGCAGAGGTGGGTTTTAAGAAGTTTTCGAAAGGCAAGGAGGGTGGGGGCAATCCTAAGCTCTGGGGGGAGCTGGTTCCCGAGGGTTGGGGCCGCCACAGAGAAGGCTCTTCCCCTGGGTCCCGCCAGATATTCTTTAGTCCACGGGACCAGGAGAAGGCCAACTCTGTGGGATCTAACTGGTCGCTGGGACTCGTGAGGCAGAAGGCGGTCCCGGAGATATTCAGGTCCGATGCCATAAAGGGCTTTATAGGTCATAACCAACACTTTGAATTGTGACTGGAAACTGATCGCCAACCAATGCAGACTGCAGAGTGTTGGTGTGACATGGGCATACTTAGGGAAGGCCACGATTGCTCTCGCAGCTGCATTCTGCACGATATGAAGTTTCCAAACACTCTTCAAAGGTAGCCCCATGTAGAGAGCGTTACAGTAGTCGAACCTTGAAGTATATAAACATGTAATTTTCGGCAGAGCTCTCTTCATTCACTGAAGTAAAATTTCACTGCTACAAACGATTTCAAATTCGCCCAGTGAATGTGAGATCCTTATACGCAATTTGGGTTTCAGCACTAATAATCAGATTTAAATAGCCTCTTGTAAACATTTACGGATATAAAATTAAAGTGTGCGGGTAGAACGTGAGGAAATTAGCTTGTCTGTTTTGATTATATACCTTACATGAAGGTGAGCTATTGCTTTTTAGTTTAAGCTCAGCTGACACTGAAATAGAAATATGAAAAAGATAGTTCATCTCATGAGTAGTGATGGGCGAACTGAACCCGCACAATTCGGGTCCGTACTGAATTTTGCGGTGTTCGGTATGCCGAACACGAACACGAAATTTTTTCAAACTTCGGGCAAAGTTCAGGATTGTGTTCGGCATTCGGAGGTTTGACATCACCGGCAGGTTGCTAAGGACGCCAAGGTGATCACTTCCTGGATTCAGGGCATTGCAAGCAAAGGGCGGTCCTTTCATGTAAAATTAAACATTTTTATTTTTACATGAAAGGACCGCCCTTTGCTTGCAGTGCCGCTGCGGTGACCTTTTTCGTAAAAATAACAATGTTTATTTTTACGTGAAGACCTCCCTTTGAAGGAGCTGGGGAATCCCTCCCACAAAGAGATTCCGGGGGCGGAGCTTTGATGTCACCGGCAGGTTGCTAAGGATGCCAAGGTGATCACTTCCTGGATTCCATGGAATCCAGGAAGTGATCACCTTGGCGTCCTTAGCAACCTGCCGGTGACATCAAAGCTCCACCCCTGGAATCTCTTCGTGGGAGGGATTCCCCGTTCGAGTTCAGGTTCAGCCAAATTTTGCGTAAAGTTCGTACGAACTTGCTGAACCCGAACACCGTTGGGTTCGCCCATCACTACTCATGAGTTGTTGATTTTACAAGATGTTTTTATTGGATAGTCTTCTTTCTAGGTAGTTTTTAGATAGTTTCTTTTTTTTAGCCAACATACTACATTACTACACTTGATATGACTTACAGAAGACACTGATCGACATAACCTTTAGACTTAAATAAACTGAGTGAATAAACCCTTAAACCAGTGTTTCCCAACCTTGGCAACTTGAAGATATTTGGACTTCAACTCCCAGAAGTTTCCACACTTTTTTTACCAATTTTCCACAGATGCCAAACCATCTTCCATGTTACGAATAACCCCAGGAGTGTCAACTCGATTAACACACCTTTATGTCATTAGCAAAAAAAGACCAATGAAAACCTTATGAGCTTCATGGAAATCTTCATGATGTAAATGTCTTCTTTATAGGGATGTGCCTATCACCCCTCTGTCCAAATAAAGATGAATAAAGCCTATATAATTCCCAATTGCAGCAAAAAGATAATTGCTTAATAACAAAGGAAACATTCAAGTACACTTTTCTTACACACCAGTAGAAAAATACAGGAATGTTTCTAAAGTGATAGCTGAAATCCTACACAGATTTTCTAAAAAGTTAACCCTATTGAACCCAATGGCGTTAGACCTGAACTGTGCTGGCATACATAAAATATCTAACAGGTTTTAATGAATTTCTTACCCTTTGCTCCAGAGCTGATTGGGTTTGTTGTCTTAACAGAGCTTTTAAAGGCCCCCCTTCTTTTCCAGCGCTACCACTTCCCATTCCTAAAGAACATCAGCACGTAAGTCAAAGTGAAATCATATAATGAATAGACGTTGCATTAAAGCTATATTAAAAATGTGACACATGTTTGATGACTAGCAAATGTAGACAGCCCTTTGAACGGACTAATCTGACATGGTTAAAAAGCCAGAGTTGTGTATCAATTAATTTACGAAAAGCATGTATTTAGTAGGGAAAAAGTAAGCTTCAGCTTCATTTAACAGGCTATAATTTTTAATTATAATTAACATGCACATTGCCTACGATTTATGTGCAAAAACTATTAAATGTGATCATCCTAGATGGAAACTTTAGTAAGCCATTGTTAAAGATTATGCCCCTCAGTCCAATTTGAACTTTTTAAAAACCCAAACATAATTCAAATGTGAAATATTTCAGCGTATTTAAAGATGACCTTACCATACTGTAGTCTGCAATACAAAGATTTTCATATGCTTATGTGAACAACCATATATTGATATTTTGATGTAAAAGGGGACTAAAACCTGGAATTCTGTGCTGATTTAAAAGGCCCACATAGAAAAAAGGTTATAATCACACAGAGCTAAAAGAATAAAGGAAAATAATGTATTTTCAAGGCTGAAATGTTTACAGGAAGTAACTCCATTAACTTTATTCAGGAAAGGTTGTATTTAAGTTACAAAGATATAATTTGAATTCAAAGTTTCCAGTATCAGTCTTTGGTAACTCCAATAATAATGAGCTGAATGGACTGCTGATCAGACTCAAGATCCACATTTACAACTAATAAGGAAAGAATTCTAATTTCTCTTAACAAACCATCAGCAAACTAATTAATAGGGGGATGCCTTAGTACAGCGGTAGGCAAAGTTTGCTCTTCTATGACTTGTGGACTTCAACTCCCAGAATTCCTGAGCCAATCATGCTGGCTCAGGAATTCTGGGAGTTGAAGTCCACATGTCATAGAAGAGCCAACTTTGCCTACCCGTGCCTTAGTATGTTGGTTAGGTTCAGGGGTACAATTTAATATGTTTATTACACAAACTAGAATTTAAACTTTTCCTTTTTTTGGAGGGGTAGCACAAAAATCCTCATTTCTCTGGATAGAAACAATAAAAATTCCAGGATTGACCTTATTCACCCTGAAACTTGTGTGAACAAGGGAAGATTATGGACAAGCCCAGTGGGAACATAATAAGGACTAATTTACAAGGTCCATTTATGATTGCTTGATAGGTTCTAAATCAAATATGCTCTATTATTCAAGAAATCTATATGTTGTAAGGGGACACAGTGGCTTAATGCTGACTATAATAATAACGCCAAACAATTATGCTTAGCCTTCTTAAAATGTCTTATTTCACAATTAAATTCTCTCCAAGGCTTGTTCAGGGCAAGCCTTAGTAAAATAAGACTTGGACAAAAGTACAGGGATGTTTATAATCAGGAGTGAAATCCAGCAAGTTCCTGCAACTAAACAGTATTGATGGAATTACAGAGACGTATGTACCTGGTTTAATGATAAATGATAAACTGACAAAATTAGCAATTCATCTAATTTCAGAGACTTTTAAGATTTTACTGCTCATTTGAATTGAAATGTTCATTTTGTACCAACCTGATATTACAGCTGAGGTTCTGCAAATACTTGCAATCTTTGGAAATGGCAGCAATAGAAACAGATCCTATTGCACGATTAAATTTACAGATCAATGTTCATTCCTATTCTATGAAAAGCTCCATTTTTAGCTGTTTTTGGATAAGGAAACAAATATTAGCATCTATATAGTCCCGTTCTGCATGGTGCAGTCAATCTAATTTTTCTTTTTCCTTTTTTGCTGTCAAATCTGTCTGACGGGGGACTATACGATACTAAGAGCGGAGACAGAAAAATGGAATGAAGGCTGTTTATAGAAATGAAACATACTTCACCCAGAAAAGAGAAAAAACCCAAACTGTACTGCTCCACGGCATCAACCAAGTTTGCATTCGCTGAAACAGCCTTGTGAAAGGACAGGCAAAACTGACATTTATACCGTGAACGTTTAGAAGGGCATTTAAATTGCAGGTACAAACAACGAAGCAGGACTGATGGCCACATGATGGTCAGCAGAGTAATATGAATGACTTGAAGAAAACAGAGAAGAGAAAGAAGAAATGTTCTTCCCAATCAAAACAGAGGAGCGTGGAAACATGGCTGCATGGCTACACAGGGAGTCCTCGACTTAGCCACTACAGTGGTATCTCTACTTATGAACTTAATTTGTTCCATAACCAGGTTCTTAAGAAGAAAGGTTTGCAAAGAGAAGCAATTTTTCCCATAGGAATCAATGTAAAAGCAAATAATGCGTGTGATTGGGACAACCACAGGGAGGGTGGAGGCCGTTTCCTCCCAGGAGATTCCTAGAGAGGCCCCACGGAGGCTTCTCCTTACCTATTTTGGCCCTGTTTCCTCCCAGGAGATTCCTAGAGAGGCCCCACTGAGGTTTCTCCCTGCCTTTTCCAGCCCTCTTTCCTCCCAGGAGATTCCTAGAGAGGCCCCACGGAGGCTTCTCCTCACCTTTTCTGGCCCTGTTTCCTCCCAGGAGATTCCTAGAGAGGCCCCACAGAGGCTTCTCCCCGTCTTTTCCGGCCCTGTTTCCTCCCAGGAGATTCCTAGAGAGCCCCCACGGAGGCTTCTCCCCGTTTTTTCCAGCCCTGTTTCCTCCCAGGAGATTCCTAGAGAGGCCCCACGGAGGTTTCTCCCTGCCTTTTCTGGCCCTCTTTCCTCCCAGGAGATTCCTAGAGGCCCCACGGAGGCTTCTCCCTGCCTTTTCTGTTTACAGTTTCAGAGGCTCGGGTTTGTAAGTGGAAAATGGTTCTCGAGAAGAGGCAAAAAAAATTTGAACCCATGATTCTTATCTAGAAAAGTTCCTAAATAGAGGCGTTCTTAGGTAGAGGTGCCACTATATTCATTTAGTGACTGTTTGAAGTCACAATGGCGCTGAAGAAAGTGACTTGTGGCCTACTTTTCACAAATATGACCATTTGCAGCAGCCCCATGGTTATGTGATCAAAATTTGGATGTTTGGCAACGGGTTCATATTTACGTTTTACTTTTACTTAATATATCCTGGACATGTATGTTACATGTCCCAGGCTCATGTGATCACCATTTGTGACCTGCTCACAAACAAATTCAATAGGGAAGCCAGACTGATTTTAACAACCGCGTTACTAACTTTAACAAATGCCGGAATTGCAAAATGGGGCAAAACTCATTCATCCATCTTGCTTAGCCACAGAAACCTTGGGCTTCACAGCGTCATAAGTCGAGGACTACCTGTACCAAAATTTTATTTTTTATTTTTTTTAAAAAAGCCAATTATCTCATAAAAGTTTGGGTAGGGGAAAATGTATGATTTAATTTAAAAAGGCATGATAAAAATGATTTTTTTAAAAAAAAACAGTCGTGATAGACTTTGGGCAGGGGAAAGGGGAAGGAAGGGGATGGAAAACCAACCCCAGAAAAGTAATTACTGTATATTAACGTCATGTAGCCAGCAGTTTTGGGATTTTAAATGGGCCTGGCGGGGGAGAAAAAAAACCCGTAAGAAGCTTTCCAGACTGTGCTTGGTGCCACTACCCAAACCAGCAAGGCGACAGAAGAGTAATCCTACCGGAAGCAGCCGGAAGTAGCTCTTCAGTGAAAGAAAGACTCTTCCTGAGAATTGGATTCACGGGGCTAGAGTGAAGAGGGTTAGAGCTAGGCCCGGAGCAGAGGAGACGGGGCTTTGTAAGTGGAGGGAAACGACAAGATAAGGTTGGGGAACTGGGAAGCAGGAAAATCTTGGGTCCCCATAGGGGGAGTGCTGCGGAGAAAAGCAGTAAAGAGATGGTAGAGTTCAGAAAATGACAAAAAAAAAAAAAAAAAGGAGGGGGAGAGAAATCAAGAAGACAAGAAAGAAAAAAACAACATGAATCAAGCAAAACCAGGTTTGTAAGAAAAAAAGAACAGACAGCGTTATGGATTTACAATTCACAGGATGACAAATGCAATGCGGTGAACGGGCACACCGAACACGTCATTTATTGCTCTATTTCAAAGCCATGAAAGTGTGCTTTGATATATATATATACAGTGGTACCTCATGATACGAACTTAATTGGTTCCAGGAGGAGGTTTGTAAGGTGAAAAGTTTGTAAGATGAAACAATGTTTCCCATAGGAATCAATGTAAAAGCAAATAATGCCTGCAAATCCTTCAGGAAAATCCCAAACTTTAGAAGGGGGGGCGAACAGAGGGCAGGGAGGAGCAGCTAAAGGGGGCGGGTGGAAGAAGCAAGGCTAGGCTAAAGGGTGAGTGGGAAGGAAGAAAGGCAAGGGGGCACCCCTCCCTTTTCTTTCTTCAAAAGACACCCTTTCAGTGCCTGTGCAAGCACCGTTCTCCTACTTTTGTTAATGCAAACTCTTTCCCCCTCCAAGCTACCCCTCCCTTTTCTTTCTTCAAAAGACACCCTTTCAGTGCCTGTGCAAGCACCGTTCTCCTACTTTTGCTAATGCAAACTCTTTCCCCCTCCAAGCTACCCCTCCCTTTTCTTTCTTCAAAAGACACCCTTTCAGTGCCTGTGCAAGCACCGGTCTCCTACTTTTGTTAATGCAAACTCTTTCCCCCTCCAAGCTACCCCTCCCTTTTCTTTCTTCAAAAGACACCCTTTCAGTGCCTGTGCAAGCACCGTTCTCCTACTTTTGTTAATGCAAACTCTTTCCCCCTCCAAGCTACCCCTCCCTTTTCTTTCTTCAAAAGACACCCTTTCAGTGCCTGTGCAAGCACCGTTCTCCTACTTTTGCTAATGCAAACTCTTTCCCCCTCCAAGCTACCCCTCCCTTTTCTTTCTTCAAAAGACACCCTTTCAGTGCCTGTGCAAGTACCGGTCTCCTACTTTTGTTAATGCAAACTCTTTCCCCCTCCAAGCTACCCCTCCCTTTTCTTTCTTCAAAAGACACCCTTTCAGTGCCTGTGCAAGCACCGTTCTCCTACTTTTGTTAATGCAAACTCTTTCCCCCTCCAAGCTACCCCTCCCTTTTCTTTCTTCAAAAGACACCCTTTCAGTGCCTGTGCAAGCACCGTTCTCCTACTTTTGTTAATGCAAACTCTTTCCCCCTCCAAGCTACCCCTCCCTTTTCTTTCTTCAAAAGACACCCTTTCAGTGCCTCTGCAAGCACCGTTCTCCTACTTTTGTTAATGCAAACTCTTTCCCCCTCCAAGCTACCCCTCCCTTTTCTTTCTTCAAAAGACACCCTTTCAGTGCCTGTGCAAGCACCGTTCTCCTACTTTTGTTAATGCAAACTCTTTCCCCCTCCAAGCTACCCCTCCCTTTTCTTTCTTCAGAAGACACCCTTTCAGTGCCTCTGCAAGCACGCTGTTCTCCTACTTTTTAAAATGCAAACTCTTTCCCCCTCCAAGCCTCCCCTTCCTTTTCTTTCTTCAAAAAAAAGGGGGAAAAAAGAAACCCCTTCATCCCAGCAGCAGCGGCTTGGGTTCCTAAGGTGAAAATAGTTCGGAAGAAGAGGCAAAAAAATCTTAAACACCAGGTTCGTATCTTGAAAAGTTCGTTAGAAGAGGCGTTCGTAAGATGAGGTACCACTGTATATATATTTTAATTGCAGCTTATTCCAAACTGAATGGGTTTTACAGGAGATGAATACCCATCTTCCGTGAGAGTTTTAAAAAAAAAAGCACACAAGTTAAAGAGGTGAGATGAATGGGGCAGAAATTTGATAAACAGCAAACAAACAAATAAATTTCCCCCTTTTTTGGAACGATTTTGCACTTTTTGATGGAAATGGGAGCAGCTTGCTTTGAAAGCCTTCAATTTTTAAAATGTTACGTTGCATTTTGATAATAAAATGAAATGAAATAAAATAACTGTGTTACCTCCTTTTCAGTTTCCTCCACATATATACTTTCTGGGTAAGCACCAAAATCCTCATTCAGGAAATAGTCAATCTCTATATTAGATTGTTAATTTAGTTAGGAAGGACCATCCTCTGTTTTAAGACCCCAAACTTCCATAAGTCAAAAACTAATAGAACACCTCCACAGCTAAATTTCTGATCTATCATCCACATTATAATTAGCAGTGAATACGACTTATTTTAAAAGGCAGAAGTAGTAATGGGTGGAAGAGCATTAAAGAGAGAAGCAATGGCACCGATGCCCTACATGGTATCGGACCAGAATACCTTCGAGACCGCCTTCTGCCACATGAATCCCAGCGACCGGTTAGGTCCCACAGAGTTGGCCTTCTCCGGGTCCCATTGACTAACCAATGTCATCTGGTGGGACTAAGGGGAAGAGCCTTCTCTGTGGTGGCCCAGCCCTCTGGAACCAACTCCCCCCGGGAGATTAGAACTGCCCCCACCCTCCTTGCCTTTCGCAAGCTCCTAAAAACCCACCTATGTCGCCAGGCTTGGGGAAGTTGATATTCTCCTTAGCTACTATGATTTATGTATGGTTTGCTTGGGTTGTGTGATTAATTTTTATGGTAAAGGTTTTAATCTGTTTTTTAATATTGGATGTGTACATCTGTCTGTCCGTCTGTCCATCTATCCATCTATCTTTCTATCTTTCTGTCCATCTATCTATCTATCTATCTATCTATCTATCTATCTATCTATCTATCTATCTTTCTTTCATTCATTCATTCATTTGATTAGATTTATAGACACACTCCCCCCTTCTTCTTGTGGACTCAGGGCGGCTATATACACCATATATATGGGTAGTCCTCAATTTACAACCATTTGTTTGGCGACTGTTCAATATTTCAACAGCACTGAAAAAAAGGGACTTATGGTTTCCCCCCCACACACACACTTACAACCGTTGTAGCATTCCCATGCTCACTTAACTTAAATTCAAATGTTTGGCAACTGGCATTTATGATGGTCCCAATGTCCCGGGGTCAAGTTATTACCTTCTGCAACCTTCCATCAAGCAAAGTCAATGGAGAAGCCAAAGTCACTATCATGTTACTAACTTGTAGTGATTCACTTAACAACTGTGGCAAGAAAGGTTGCAAAATGGGGCAAAACTCACTTAACTACTCTCTTGCTTAACAATGGATATTTTGGGTTCAATAGTGGTCGGTCGTAATTCGAGGGCTACATGGAAAAGCACTGGATTACTCATATCTTAAGTTATGTTTTGATAATGGTAAAAAGTTAATATGGAATTTCATTGAGTCATTGAGTCTGTCATCTGCACCTCTATAACTGTCTGGTTTGGTGCTGCAACCCAACAGGACCGACGCAGACCTCAGAGGAGAATCAGAACTGCAGAAAAAACAATTGCTGCCAACCTGCCTTCCATTGAGGACCTGTATACTGCACGAGTCAAAAAGAGGGCGGGGAAAATATTTACTGACCCTCACATCCTGGACACAAACTGTTTCAACTCCTACCCTCAAAACGTCGCTACAGAGCATTGCACACCAAGACAACTAGACACAAGAACAGTTTTTTTCCGAACGCCATCACTCTACTAAACAAATAATTCCCTCAACATTGTCAGACTTTCTACTAAATCTGCACTTCTATTCTACTAGTTTTTCTCATCATTCCTATCACCCATTTCCTCCCATGTTGACTGTATGGCTGTAACTTGTTGCTTATATCCTAAGATTTTTATTAATATTGCTTCTTCATTGCTTATTTGACCCCTATGACAATCATTAAGTGTTGTACCACATGATTCTTGACAAATGTATATTTTATTTTATGTACGCTGAGAGCATATGCACCAAGGCAAATTCCTTGTGTGTCCAATCACACTTGGCCAATAAAAATTCTATTCTATTCTATTTTCTAAATCAGGATTTTGTTGTTGTCTTCAAAGCAGCCCCAAAGACACTCAAACAGCCCTTTGATTACAAAGACCTGCAAGAAAAGTTTTGTTATACTTATTTGTATATTTTCAGAAAGACGTGGTAAGCATGGTTACTTTTAATTCCCATAATTTTGCAATATGATGTGGAGGAAATGAAAAGACCAATTGTTTTTAGGGTAATCTTAGTGTAGCGGTTATATGTCAGTTTGCAGAAGATGTCCAGATGCCACATAATTCAATAAACAATTCCAAGATTTATGCAAACAGGTAATAAGTATATGCCCAAAAAACAGAGAAAGGCCGTGAGTGAAAAGCTAAAATAGAAACAATACAAATTCAGCAAAACAAATCACAAACAAATTAAAATAACGTGGGTGGAAGCACCTTACCAGTTTTGGGTGTCAAACTCAAATCTGTGTCAGAAGAAGAGGACTGTCGACTGTAGGACTTGGAAGGTGAAAAGGAATAGATTTGGTTTTTCAGAGGGGTGGAGGGTCCTGATGAATGAGGATTGGGGTTGGGATCTTCATTGAAAGGAATCCTGCCAGAAGAAGGTGGAAACAGATTCAGTGATCCTATGTCAAAAGGATCGGGCTGATGATCCCAAAACCAGGATGTGGACAGGGAGGGGGTGGAGGCCAGTGATCCAGTGGGATTCAGTGGGGAGCTATGATTACGATGCCCACAGGCGTTGGAACAGGTTGTTCGCCGCACAACTTCGTGGAGGCAGACGGGCATTTACTGACCAGCAAAATAAAAACCCACAGCTGAAAAGCATAAAAGCATCGGAAAGCGGGGAAGTAAACAGGAACATAAAACCCATCAAAAACCACGGCTACAAGAACGCAGCCTGTGGTTTTTTTGGAACCAGGTTCCTACAAAAGAAAACAAAGCGATGGTTGCAGGTTTATATATCTGTGCCTGGACGTACACATAGACAGATATGTTATCTATTTATATATATAAAGACGCAATATATATATTTCCCCCAAACAAATGTTTCCTTATCCGTTAGCATTTTGCAGGTTGCCACAGCTAAAAACAAAGCCGAAAGAGGAGAATCATACTTTATACCCAGGCGTTGGTATTCACAAGCGCTGCTACCGGTAGCAAGGCCTTACCTGTCGGTCCAGTTTAAGACATCTTGCACAGAACCCTTTTTT
Organism: Erythrolamprus reginae; assembly: GCF_031021105.1. Classification (NCBI taxonomy): domain Eukaryota; kingdom Metazoa; phylum Chordata; class Lepidosauria; order Squamata; family Dipsadidae; genus Erythrolamprus; species Erythrolamprus reginae. Next base: position 90,666,658 of record NC_091955.1, on the reverse strand, counting down.
GAGAACATCGCGATCAAGCCTGAAGCCTGATCAAAATGTACATTTCTCTCCCTGCTGCGAGGGAGGCACCTGAGATGCAAACAGTATTATTGCAAGGGGTTGGGGAGGAAAAAAAGGAAACAGATATGCACAATCAAGCAAAAAAAGAGATCAGAAGATATCCTCGAGGTCTCCTGTTTCCTCTGACTTGGCAGGTGAATGCAAAAAAAGAGACTTATCGGGAACTCTTAAGAGATAAAGGTACCTGCCTACACTGCCTGCCTGCCTGTCATTGTGCCTGCCGCCTTTCTCTCCCCAGCTTCTGAATCTGAGCAGCCGCGTACCAGTGTAGACGAGAGTGGGAACAGACACAGAGAAGTTCTGAGTAAGCCGTGAGCCAGTAGCAGTGTGAATTGGACTGTTGTGAGTCGAACGACATCCGTGGTTGGGCGGATGAGCCAGCAGAGACCTGAGAGAATTTGCAGCCGAGATCGAAGGAAAGGGGAGGGGGGAAATACATAAAAAAAATAAAAAATTGGCAAAGTTACATTTTTTTTTAAAAAAAAGTTACTCTAGGGTGTTCTAGTTACCGGAAGGTTGCGTTTGTGGTTTGCTTGTTTGTGAAAAGCAAACTCTGAAACAGGGGTGTCAAATTCCCAATGTGGCCCATAAATTTAATAGCAAGAGCAATAGCATTTGGACTTATATACTTTATTTTATTTATTTATTTATTTATTAGATTTGTATGCCGCCCCTCTCCGCAGACTCGGGGCGGCTCACAACACAATAAAACAATTCATAACAAATCTAATAATTTACAATTTAAAATTTAAAGTAGTTAAGAAAACCCCATTTTTAAGCAGACATACCTACAAACATACCATACCTAAATTATATAGGCCGGGGGAGATATCTCAGTTCCCCCATGCCTGACGACAAAGGTGGGTTTGAGGAGTTTATGAAAGGCAAGGAGGGTAGGGGCAGTTCTAATCTCTGGGGGGAGCTGGTTCCAGAGAGTCGGGGCCGCCACAGAGAAGGCTCTTCCCCTGGGGCCCGCCAACCGACACTGTTTAGTTGACGAGACCCGGAGAAGGCCGACTCTGTGGGATCTAATCGGTCGCTGGGATTCGTGCAGCAGAAGGCGGTCTCGGAGATATTCTGGTTCGATGCCATGATACTGCTTCCTGGTGTGCTTTATAGCCTTCTATAAGCAGTTTACAAGTCGGCCTATTGCCCCCAACAATTGGGATCCTCATTTTAGCAACCTCGGAAGGACTGAAGGCTAAGTGAACCTCGATCCCCGTCTGGAGTGAATTCTTGGCTGTGGGCAGAGTTAGCCTGCAATACTGCGTTCTAACCACCATGCCACCAGGGTTTGACCAAATTCCACCAATTTAAATCAGTGGGTGAATGGGAAATTGGGAAGGTTCCTAAAAATTCAATCCACTGATGCAATGGCTTCAGCTTGCCAATTTAGTTAGCTTAGCACTTAAGCATGCAACTAGTTAATATTATTATTATTATTATTATTATTATTATTATTATTATTATTATTATTTATTAGATTTGTATGCCGCCCCTGTCGGAAGACTTGGGGCGGCTCACAACGGTAATAAAAACAGTATAAATGAAACAAATCTAATAATTAAATTACATAAAAAAACCCCAACTATTTAAAAACCATACAGCACATACATACCAAACATAAAATATAAGAAAGCCTGGGGGAGATGTCTTAGTTCCCCCAAGCCTGGCGATATAGGTGGGTCTTGAGTAACTTGCGAAAGACAAGGAGGGTGGGGGCCGTTCTAATCTCCGGGGGGAAGTTGATTCCAGAGAGCCGGGGCCGCCACAGAGAAGGCTCTTCCCCTGGGGCCCCACCAAACGACATTGTTTGGTCAACGGGACCCGGAGAAGGCCAACTCTGTGGGACCTTATCGGCCGCTGGGATTCGTGCGGTAGAAGGCGGTTCCGGAGGTATTCTGGTCCAATGCCATGAAGGGCTTTAAAGGTCATTACCAACACTTTGAATTGTGACCGGAAACCGATCGGCAGCCAGTGCAAGCCAATCATAACATTAAGATGAGGAAATACATTATTAGATAATCACACATGACCTTCCTCTTCCTTCTCAATGCTTTACATCAAGAAGAGGAATTTGGGAGATCATTTAAGGAAGAGCAGACTAATTGGGTTTTTTTTAGAATAGAAGATATACAGACAAATTTTCCAGAATCTACACAGAGGAATACAGTGCCCTAGTTGACTCATTTTGAGTTTTACACCCCTACTCTAAAGAATTGGGGGTGTGGGAGACAGCTAAGCATTACTTGGTTGCCATGTAATTATAATTCTGCTAAAAGTTTAGCTGCAAAGCTAAAAATAAGCTCCCAATAATCTTTGAAACCTAAATTTAAAGAAATGAACTGGGCCAACTTAATTTTATTTCTGATCACTGTAAATGTTTAGGTATGCAAAGTGAAATCAATGAAAGATTTCTGCAAGTATAAAAAGCAACAGGGACATAGTGCAATTTAAGTAACATTTAAAATGCCCCAAAGGTGCTTTTTCAAGAAGCAACTGAACTTTCTGTTTTTTTCTTTGAAGACGTTTCACTTCTCATCCAAGAAACTTCTTCAACTCAGAGCTGAAGAAGCTTCTTGGATAAGAAGTGAAACGTCTTCAAAGAAAAACAAGGAAGTCCAGTTTCCTCCTGAAAAAAAAGCACCTTTGACCTGGACGACTGAGAATTTCCATAGACATAAAACTTAAAATAGAAGTCCCACATTATCTGGTTGCCAGCATTTTTAATCTAAAGAGAAGCACCTGCCAATAGGTTAAAGTACATAATTTGAAATTTTCAAGTAAGCATGACTGAGATGACCTCACGTTGTTTTGTAACAATTTTTTCCTGTTTAGATTTCAATAAAAAGAACTATAGAATTGCAAGACCTAAAGTAATATATTCTCACTGGTGCTTAACTTTCCCAAACAAAGTACTTTCAACTTGGCACAGGGCTGTTTCTATGTCTCTGGCTCAGTCTAAAAGATGAACTTTAGCAACTGCTATTGAACTCAGAGTTGGCCAACTGCCTAATTAACTAAGTGAAAAGGCAGCAAAACTTTAATTTGTTCTAAGCAAGAGAGAAGGAAATGTTGCAGACAGTTATAAAAACCTGATAGCATACAGTTATGACATCTTAACACTGAAGACTTTGTCTTAAGTCCATGTACAGCAAGTGCATTCAGAATAAAAATGCTAAAAGAGGAGGTCCTGTGGGATTTTATTTTGCAAAATATGTTGCAAAATACGAACACCCCATTGAAGCAATTTATTTTCAATCACCCACTAATTAAGAGAAAGCACTCTGGAATGTAGAACAGGTTAATGTCATCGCTATCATGCTGTGCAACACTACAAGAATGATGTGTAGCTGAGGCATTATATATATATATATATATATATGATGGTCTTGGTATATTCGGGTTTCTTCCCGTGTAGGATTTGGAAATTTCTGGTGACGTTTCGACGAGGTCCCACTCATCATCTTCAGGCTGGTGCTTCTGTCCTTGTTCTAGGGCAAACACAATGAGACCTGAGCTGCCTTCCTTCTATAAATACTGGTGGCTGGGTGTGGTTTGATGGCTGTGTAGAAACTTCCTGGTGAGTCAGTGGGGTAACACCTGGGGTCGTTGATGTAGCTGAGGTATGCTGATTAGTTCATGATTGTGGATTAGGCGTGATATCCTGAGTAGTTGGAGCTTGCAGGATACTTGATTGTTTTGCAATGTGTGTTCTGAGTCTGGTTTCAGTTTCTATGGCTGGGATCCCTCCTCATCCGGGATCTGATCCTGGATGAGGAGGCCGACCTGGCATGTGTAACTGAAACCTGGCTGGGCCCAGAGGGAGGAGTTCCTCTCTCTGAAATTTGCCCAGCCGGGTTTCAGATATGGCATCAACCTCGACCCCGGGGAAGGGGGGGAGGAGTGGCTATTATAGCCAGGGAGAGCCTTTGCCTGCGTAGACTCGTTGCTCCGGAGATTGCGGGTTGTGAGTCCCTCCTGGTGAAGTTGGACCTAGGGGTTCAGGTGGGCTTGTTTCTCACGTACCTGCCTCCCAGCTGCGTGGCACAAGCCCTACCTGTGCTGCTCGAGGAGGTAGCCGGGCTGGCGGTGGGGTTCCCTAGACTTATTGTCTTGGGAGACCTCAACCTGCTGTCGCTCGGCGAATCCTCTGGATTGGCACAGGAGTTCATGGCCACCATGACAGCCATGGACTTGACCCAAGTAGTTCAGGGTCCGACTCATGAGGGGGGGCACTCACCCGACATGGTATTCCTCTCTGAGCAACTGAGTAATGGTCTGAGACTAAGGGGCTTAGAAGTGTTGCCTTTGTCATGGTCAGACCATTTTCTACTGCGGCTTGACTTCCTGGCTCCAATCCTCCCCCGCAGGGAGGCGGAACCAATTAAGATGTTCCGCCCCAGACGCCTGATGGATCCAGAAGGCTTTCAGAAGGCGCTTGGGGTTCTTCCAGATACACTCGTCCGCAGTCCGGCAGAGTCTCTGGCTGAGGCCTGGAACAAGGCGGCAGCAGAGGCCCTTGACCGTATTGCGCCGTTGCGACCTCTCCGTGGCGCTAGACCCCGTAGAGCTCCATGGTTCAACGAGGAGCTCCGGGAGTTGAAGCGCCAGAAGAGACGTCTAGAGAAGCGATGGAGGAAGAGTAAGTCCGAATCCGATCGAACACTTGTAAGAGCCTTTATTAAGACTTACAAAGTGGCGCTCAAGGCGGCAAGATGCGCGTATCATTCCGCCTTGATTGCATCAGCGGAATCCTGCCCGGCCGCTCTGTTTAGGGTGACCCGCTCCCTTCTTAATCAGGGGGGAGTTGGGGAGCCCTTACAGAGTAGTGCCGAGGACTTTAACACGTTTTTCGCTGATAAAATCGCTCGGATCCGGGCCGATCTCGACTCCAATTGTAAAACAGAGTCGACTGACAACGAGTCAGTCGAGGTGACTGGGGCTAAACGTCTTTGTCCATCTGTCTGGGAGGAGTTTGACTTGGTGACACCTGATGAAGTGGACAAGGCCATTGGAGCTGTGAGTTCTGCCACCTGTTCACTGGATCCGTGTCCCTCTTGGTTGGTTTCGGCCAGCCGAGAGGTGACACGGAGCTGGGCCCAGGAGATTACCAACGCTTCCTTGGGGAGGGGAGTCTTTCCAACACTCTATAAAGAAGCGCTCGTGCGCCCCCTCCTCAAGAAGCCCTCCCTGGACCCAGCCGTACTCAATAACTACCGTCCAGTCTCCAACCTTCCCTTCATGGGGAAGGTTGTCGAGAAGGTGGTGGCACTCCAGCTCCAGCGGTCCTTGGAAGAAGCCGATTATCTAGGTCCCCAGCAGTCGGGTTTCAGGCCCGGATACAGCACGGAAACTGCTTTGGTCGCGTTGATGGATGATCTCTGGCGGGCCCGGGACAGGGGCTTGTCCTCTGTCCTGGTGCTTCTTGACCTCTCAGCGGCTTTCGATACCATCGACCATGGTATCCTTCTGCGCCGGCTGGAGGGGTTGGGAGTGGGAGGCACTGTTCTCCAGTGGTTCTCCTCCTACCTCTCCGGTCGGTCGCAGTCGGTGTTAGTGGGGGGTCAGAGGTCGACCTCTAGGTTTCTCCCTTGTGGGGTGCCTCAGGGGTCGGTCCTCTCCCCCCTGCTATTTAACATCTACATGAAACCGCTGGGTGAGATCATCCAAGGGCATGGGGTGAGGTATCATCAATATGCCGATGATACCCAGTTATACATCTCCACCCCATGTCCAGTCAACGAAGCAGCGGAAGTGATGTGCCGGTGCCTGGAGGCTGTTGGGGCCTGGATGGGTGTCAACAAACTCAAACTCAATCCAGACAAGACGGAGTGGCTGTGGGTCTTGCCTCCCAAGGACAATTCCATCTGTCCGTCCATCACCCTGGGGGGAGAAACATTGACCCCCTCAGAGAGGGTTCGCAACTTGGGCGTCCTCCTCGATCCACAGCTCACATTAGAGAAACATCTTTCAGCTGTGGCGAGGGGGGCGTTTGCCCAGGTTCGCCTGGTGCATCAGTTGCGATCCTATTTGGACCGGGAGTCACTGCTCACAGTCACTCATGCCCTTATCACCTCGAGGCTCGACTACTGTAACGCTCTCTACATGGGGCTACCTTTGAAAAGTGTTCGGAAACTTCAGGTCGTGCAGAATGCAGCTGCGAGAGCAATCATGGGCTTTCCCAAATATGCCCATGTTACACCAACACTCCGCAGTCTGCATTGGTTGCCGATCAGTTTCCGGTCAGAATTCAAAGTGTTGGTTATGACCTATAAAGCCCTTCATGGCACTGGACCAGACTATCTCAGGAACCGCCTTCTGCCGCACGAATCCCAGCGGCCAGTTAGGTCCCACAGAGTGGGTCTTCTCCGGGTCCCGTCAACGAAACAATGCCACTTGGCGGGACCCAGGAGAAGAGCCTTCTCTGTGGCGGCCCCGACCCTCTGGAACCAACTCCCCCCAGAGATTAGAATTGCCCCTACCCTCCTTGCCTTTCGTAAGCTACTCAAAACCCACCTCTGCCGCCAGGCATGGGGGAATTAAGACCTCTTCTCCCCCTAGGCTGATACAACTGTATGTATGGTATGTTTGTACGTATGTTGGTTTTATACATTAGGGGGTTTTAAGTTAGTTTTTAGTATTGGATTTTTACTGTATATTGTTTATGACTGTTGTTAGCCGCCCCGAGTTTTCGGAGAGGGGCGGCATATAAATCCAATAAATGAAATGAAATGAAATACGTTTGTTAATGAGGGCTGGTTTCCAGATGTCTGGTAGGCAGGAAACCAGCCCTCATTAACAAACGTATCCCAGCCATAGAAACTGAAACCAGACCCAGAACACACATTGCAAAACAAGTAGCCTGCCAGCTCCAACTACTCAGGATATCGCCTAATCCACAACCATTAACTAATCAGCATACCTCAGCTACATCAACGACCCCAGGTGTTACCCCACTGACTCACCAGGAAGTTTCTACACAGCAGGCAATTGCTGAGCCATCAAACCACACCCAGCCACCAGTATTTATAGAAGGAAGGCAGCTGAGGTCGGGTTTTGCCCTGTGTAATATTTTGCACACGAAGCTTGAAACTTCAGCCTGATGATGGTGAATGTGATTTCACCGAAACGTCGCATAGACATGCAAAATATTACACAGGGCAAAACCCGAACTCAGAACAATCTACATACATATACCCGTGAAAATCTACGAAAACAAATATATATATATGTGTGTGTGTGTGTGTGTGTGTGTGTGTCAAATGTTTTCAGCTGGAATTTTAAAATTAAGGGAGACTAGGATGGTCCCATTTCGGCCTTGCTCTGGCCTCATCAGCTAGCCACACCCTTCCTTACTGGGATTCGATCTGGTAGCCTCTGCCTTGTAAGGCACAGAATTAGCAGCTGAGCCATCAGACCTGATCCCTCCAGCTCTGTACCAGGGAGGGGCTATATGTTTTTTTATGTCGGATCACCCTGGTATATTGAAGGAACGTCACAGCTCCTTTTTTTGACTCTAGGCCCAACCCAGGACCATTTCAAGGCAGTTAATTTATTCATAGCCGACAATATATATATAGTATATATTTAATCAAAGCAGACCCTCAAACATATACAACACAGTATGAATTTGAAAAGAATACACGAAAGGAACATTCCAGGGAACATTTAATTCATACTTACTCCTTTATCTCCTTAGATGGGGAATTACATGCAGGTAAGAATACAGGTGTGTTACTTAATTTGTCCAAGGTACAGGCTGTTCCAATGGCTCGCACTACTAGGCCAGATTCTCCCTCCAGATCAAAACACTGCAAGTAGCCAACCACTGCATTTCCTCTCATTTCAAGGACCTTCAGGCCGATCTTCCTTTGCAGTTCCCCTGTCAAAACACACACACACACACCATTTAATGCCAAATTAATGCAAGATGATTTTGAACACAAAATGAACTTCAATTTTACTGCAATATTGCACTAAATTGTACTAGAAATTAGGCCAGCTGGGTGACTTTGGGCCAATCAACAGGAGACTGTGAGTTCTAGTCCCACCTTAGGCATGAAAGCCAGCTGGGTGACTTTGGGCCAATCACCAGGAGACTGGGAGTTCTAGTCCCACCTTAGGCATGAAAACCAGCTAGGTAACTTTGGGCCAATCAACAGGAGACTGTGAGTTTTAGTCCCACCTTAGACATGAAAGCCAGCTGGGTGACTTTGGGCCAATCACCAGGAGACTGGGAGTTCTAGTCCCACCTTAGCCATGAAAGCCAGCTGGGTGGATCAATCAACAGGAGACTGTGAGTTCTAGTCCCACCTTAGCCATGAAAACCAGCTAGGTAACTTTGGGCCAATCACCAGGAGACTGTGAGTTCTAGTCCTACCTTAGACATGAGAGCTGGCTGAGTGACTTTGGACCAATCACCAGGTGCTTTTGGATACTTTAACCAAATGTAATTTATTTTGTGCTATTTTCATATATTTTTTATTTGTACACTAGGTCTAGGTGTTCGGATACATGCATTTGCCCCCCAATTCTTATAAACTGTTTTTTTATTATTGCTAAAATTTGAACTCATGGTTAGCCATCTATAATTCCTGGATACGTTTTAAAAATAAACATACTAGCAGACCCTAGCAACTCAATGATTCCTATCTTACAACTATGGACTGGATTAGCTTCCAATTGGACGAAAAAGAATCCATAAAAATAATAGCTGAGTTCAGCTGTTCACACATTCAGCGCCTAAATTTATCATCCTGAGATGTACATTTACATAGTTCAACAATACAAAGGGACCTTTGAATTCCAACATGCCAGAGACTACGTGGCTGTTTTATAACTTTAACTAGAGTTTCAGATCAGACTCGAAATCACCACCATCTATTTGTAAATTATTGTTGGATTAGGTTATATGTTAACCGGTAAAATGCTTACAAATTACTTCTTTGAGTAATTTTTCTGTGGGCAGATTCTTAGCTAGAAATATAAAAGCAATTTCATTACCTTTACAACATCCATTATGTCTACTACAATATACAGTATGCAAATAAAATATTGTCTCTTTCTTTTTAGGATACAGTTGCTTTATCTTGGCCAGTTAGTTACAAGGTATAAATTAAATAATACAAACAAGTCATTAAAATGCACAATAATGCCAAAGAGTTCTTACTCGTACCCCAATTTTTAAAAAAATTAAAATTACCTGACATTAATGAAATAAGTCTTTGCCTGGCTTCATTTGAGGCTCTTGGTGTACGGATTCGGTCTATCCATTGATATTCTGGATCTTCATTCACTACAAGTTCTTCTACAAATCCATGAATAATTACGGCTTTATAGCACTTCGGAATAGACGTAGCTGTTGAAGATATGATGTTTAATCAGTGAAAATAATTAATGGAGAGGCTGTAATTTTGATCCAAGGGAGCCTCACCTTCCCAATGAATATACATTAATAATGCTAAATGAATAAATATATTAAATATATTAAACAGAAAAGTTTGTGTTGCATTGTACATCTCTGCCAAACAGATGCTTGGACCAAAGGCAATTGAGGTAGAGTATCAAAAGATAATCTCAGAAGGAGAACAAAAGTTACTGCAACGCTCTCTACATGGGGCTACCTTTGAAAAGTGTTCGGAAACTTCAGATCATGCAGAACGCAGCCACGAGAGCCATCATGGGGTTTCCAAGATTCGCCCATGTTTCTTCAACACTCCGTGGCTTGCATTGGCTGCCAATCAGTTTCCGGTCACAATTCAAAGTGTTAGTCATGACCTTTAAAGCCCTACATGGCATTGGACCAGATTACCTCCAGAACCGCCTGCTACCGCACGAATCCCAGCGACCGATAAGGTCCCACAGAGTTGGCCTTCTCCAGGTCCCGTCGACTAAACAATGTCGTTTGGCGGGCCCCAGGGGAAGAGCCTTCTCTGTGGCGGCCCCGGCCCTCTGGAACCAACTCCCCCCGGAGATTAGAATTGCCCCCTCCCTCCCTGTCTTTCGTAAACTACTCAAGACTCATTTATACCGCCAGGCATGGGGGAGTTGAGATATTCCTTCCCCCTAGGCCATTACAAGTTATGCATGGTATGTTTGGTTTTTATAAATAAGGGTTTTTAGTTGTTTTATTATTGGATTGTCACATATTGTTTTTATCATTGTTGTTAGCCGCCCTGAGTCTACGGAGAGGGGCGGCATACAAATCCAATAAATAATAATAATAATAATAATAATAATAATAATAATAATAGTAATAATAATAATAATTTATTATTATTATTATTATTATTATTATTATTATTATTATCATTATTATTATTGTCTGGAACCAGCTCCCCCCGGAGATTAGAACTGCCCCTACTCTTCCTGCCTTCCGTAAACTCCTTAAAACCCACCTTTGCCATCAGGCATGGGGGAACTGAAACATCTCCCCCTGGGCATGTTTAATTTATACATGGTATGCTTGTGTGCGTGTCTGTTAGTATATGGGGTTTTTTAAATCTTCAAATATTTTAAATTTAGTCGGATTATTTATGATTTGTTCCACTTGTTGTGAGCCGCCCCGAGTCTTCGTAGAGGGGCGGCATACAAATCCAAATAATAAATAAATAAATAAATAAATAAATAAATAAATAAATAAATAAATATTATAATTATTATTATTATTATTATTATTATTATTATTATTATTATTATTATTATTATTATTATTATTATTATTCAAGTCCCCTAGCGAATTCTGGGAGTTGAAGTCCACACATTTTAAAAATGCCAAGAGAGCAAAACCCTGGAATAACCAGTCAATTCTGGAAGCAGTTGTGCACTAATGAGAATTGTCAAAGGATGCCTTAGATGCTGCAAGAGGAACCTGGTTGGGAACACCCAAAGAAGCCTAAAGACGCTTCATCTTAAATGGTCGGTTCACTGGTTCTTTCATTTTTCACGTGCATAAAAACCATGTGTTTTTTGACTTACTGCAGAAAAACTTGACTCCACATGACGACTGTCTAAAACGGTTTAAATCATTAAAAAGGTCCACCTTCACCATCACGCTGATCTCCCCACGTATACCTGGATGTGAAAATAGAAGCAACAGGAGGAGAATTTACGTCGCAATACAAAAACTGACTATCCAAGTTACCTGAATAAAGCTCGATCGTTCTAAATCCTAACATAGATACAATTTCAAACAGAAAATAAGCTTCTAAAAATTTAATAGTTAGTCCTCGACTTATGACCATAATGGAGTGTGACCGTTATGAGAGTTGTAAAGCAAATCATCTATGTAACTATAACCATTACAGTAATACCTCGTCTTACGAACCTAATTGGTTCCGGAAGGAGGTTTGTAAGGGGAGAAGTTCGTAACACGAAACAATGTTTCCCATTGGAAACAATGTAAAAGTGATTAATGCGTGCAGGGGGGGGGGGAAATCCCAAAATGGCACTCATTTGGGCGCCGCCGCCCGGCTGTCACCTTTAAAACAGCCGGGGAGCTTCTAGGCATTCTCCCGAACCCAAACCCGAACTTTTCGGGTTCGGGAGGCCACCGAGAAGCGCTGCCGCCCGCCTGTCACCTTCTTAAAAAGCAGGGGGGCTTCTCGGCGTTCTCCCGAACCCGAAAGTTTGGGTTCGGGTTCCGGACGCCGCCGAGAAGCGCCCGGCTGTTTCAGAAGGTTGCAGCCGGGCAGCATCACTCGGCGGAGCGCTGTTTTTGCGATTGGCGGCGGCGTTTTCGGCCGATCTGGAGGCTAAAAAGGAGGTGGGGAATCCCAATAGGGAATTCCATGGGCGGAGCTTTGACGTCACAAAGACGTCCTTCCTGGTCGGCCGAAACGTGGCCTCCAGGAAGGACGTCTTCGTGACGTCAAAGCTTTTATTTTATGTCACTGTTAGCTGCCCAGAGGTGCTTGGTAGTGGGAATTTAATAAACAGACAAACGCTGAACATTTAGTGCATTAAAGCTTCTTGGAAACAAATTGTTCCTGGAAATATAAAAGCACTATTAAGTGAAGAACTGGGATTACAGCAGGAACTTTATTTTAGCTCTAACACTGTGACTTATTTTATTTTTATTTATTTATTTTGTCCAATACACAATGAGGGTTTTAGTGAGTATATATCAATATACACATAGTAAAATACATGATGAAGGTTATAGAGGAGATACTCATAGTAAAATATATCTAAGAAATAATAGAAAAGAAGATATAGGAATAGAATATATAGGAATAGAATATATAGAATATATAGAATATAGGAATAGAAAATATATATATATATATATATATATATATATATATATATATATATATGTAGATTGTTCTGAGTTCGGGTTTTGCCCTGTGTAATGTGTAACATTACACAGGGCAAAACCCGAACTCAGAACAATCTACATACATATACCCGTGAAAATTTACGAAAACATATATATATATATATATATATATATATATATATATATATATATATGTGTGTTAAAATGTTTTCAGCTGGAATTTTAAAATTAAGGGAGACTAGGATGGTCCCATTTCGGCCTTATTAGGCCTCATCAGCTAGCCACACCCCTTTCTTTTACTGGGATTCGATCTGGTGAACTCTGCATTGTAAAGCAGAGAACTAGCAGTTAGAGCTATTCGATCTGAATCCTTCCAGCTCTGTACCAGGGAGGGGCTATATGTTTTTCTTAAGTCGGATCACCCTGGTATAAATCAGGATGATTTATACTTTTGTGTCATAATAATTAGTGTCTACATGACGGCAACATTATTGCAATCAAACTGATATTTAAGTTGAATACAGAAGACAGGATTCAGATCGAATAGCTCTAACTGCTAGTTCTCTGCTTTACAATGCAGAG